>NC_069504.1:1082887333-1083047333 GCF_027579735.1 Bombina bombina
GTAAGGTGCCCCAGGTGACATGAACTAAAACCACTGAATCTCAAAAGTGTGATAAAATACAATGTGCATAAAGAGACAATAGAATACCAAAAGACAAAAAGTTAAAAGCATATAAAAAAACAGACTAATACATGACAAAAGATGATTAATGGTATATCAACAAAATTTTCAAAGCAACTGAGGAGAAACAAAAACAGCAGAAACATATCACAGAAAAAAATATCACAAAAAATAATAATAAATAAAGCAACTGAGCAGAAACAAATGCCTAGATTTAGAGTTCTGCGTTAGCCGTCAAAAGCAGCGCTAAGGGGTCAGAACGCTGGTTTTGGCCGCCCGCTGGTATTTAGAGTCAGGCAGGAAAGGGTCTACCGCTCACTTTCAAACCGCGACTTTTCCATACCGCAGATCCCCTTACGCCAATTGCGTATCCTATCTTTTCAATGGGATCTTCCTAACGCTGGTATTTAGAGTCTTGGCTGAAGTGAGCGGTAGAGCCTCTACCGACAAGACTCCAGCCGCAGAAAAAAAGTCAGTAGTTAAGAGCTTTATGGGCTAACGCCGGTTTATAAAACTCTTAACTACTGTGCTCTAAAGTACACTAACACCCATAAACTAACTATGTACCCCTAAACCAAGGTCCCCCCACATCGCTGCCACTATAATACATTTTTTTAACCCCTAATCTGCGGACCGCACACCGCCGCAACCTACATTATCCTTATGAACCCCTAATCTGCTGCCCCTAACATTGCCAACACCTACATAATATTTATTAACCCCTAATCTGCGCCCCCAACGTCGCCGCTACCTAACTACACTTATTAACCCCTAATCTGCCGACTGGACCTCGCCGCCACTATAATAAATGTATTAACCCCTAAACCGCTGCACTCCCGCCTCGCAAACCCTATAATAAATAGTATTAACCCCTAATCTGCCCTCCCTAACATCACTGCCACCTAACTTCAAGTATTAACCCCTAATCTGCCGACCGGACCTCGCCGCTACTATAATAAATGTATTAACCCCTAAAGCTAAGTCTAACCCTAACCCTAACACCCCCCTAAATTAAATATAATTTTATTCTAACAAAATAAATTAAATCTTATTAACTACAGTATTCCTATTTAAAACTAAATACTTACCTGTAAAATAAACCCTAATATAGCTACAATATAACGAATAATTATATTGTAGCTATTTTAGGATTTATATTTATTTTACAGGCAACTTTGTATTTATTTTAACTAGGTACAATAGCTATTAAATAGTTATTTATTATTTAATAGCTACCTAGTTAAAATAATTACAAAATTACCTGTAAAATAAATCCTAACCTAAGTTACAATTAAACCTAACACTACACTAAATTAATTAAATAAATTAACTACAATTACATAAACTAAATTACAAAAAATAACAAACACTAAATTACAAAAAATAAAAAAAGATTACAAGAATATTAGGCTAATTACACCTACTCTAAGCCCCCTAATAAAATAAAAAAGCCCCCCAAAATAATAAAGGTCCCTACCCTATTCTAAATTAAAAAGTAACCAGCTCTTTTACCAGCCCTTAAAAGGGCTTTTTGCGGGGTATGCCCCAAAGTAATCAGCTCTTTTGCCTGTAAAAAAATACAACCCCCCCCAACATTAAAACCCACCACCCACATACCCCTACTCTAACCCAAAACCCCCTTAAATAAACCTAACACTACCCCCCTGAAGATCTCCCTACCTTGAGTCGTCTTCACCCAGCTGGGCTGAAGTCTTCATCCGATGGGGCAGAAGAGGACATCCAGACTGGCAGAAGTCTTCATCCTATCCGGGCAGAAGAGGACATCCGGACTGGCAGACATCTTCATCCAAGCGGCATCTTCTATCTTCATCCATCCGACGAGGAGCGGCTCCATCTTCAAGACCTCCGGCGCGGAACATCCTTCTTCCCCGACGACTACCCGGCGAATGAAGGTTCCTTTAAGTGACGTCATCCAAGATGGCATCCCTCGAATTCCGATTGACTGATAGGATTATATCAGACAATCGGAATTAAGGTAGGAAAAATCTGATTGGATGATTGAATCATCCAATCAGATTGAGCTTGCATTCTATTGGCTGATCGGAACAGCCAATAGAATGCAAGCTCAATCTGATTGGATGATTGGATCAGCCCCTCTTACCACTGCTAGGAAATCACACACTCATCCCCAGCCCTGGCATACTCCTCTGACACGGTACCTACGCAGATGTTCCCGTACTGCTGAACGGCATTGGAGAAAATCACGGAGTTCAGCTGATTTTCTTCATTAAAAATTCATCTTGAACTCCTACTGCTCTGTCCTTAATCTCCACAAGCAACACTACTTCTCTACTCTTATCTCTAATCTTTCTTCAAACCCAAAACGTCTGTTCTCCACTTTCAATACTCTCATCCGCCCTCCTCCACTTCCTCATACAACTTCTCTGTCAGCTTAAGACTTTGCCAGTCACTTCATTAACAAAATTGATTCCATCAGACATGAAATCAGTTCTCAACACAATTCCATTCTCTCCCCCCCTCAAATACTCTCACTCAACCACAACCCTCATAACCTGAAACTTAGTTCATTTTCCCCTGTTACTGAAGACAAAGTTTCAGCACTTATACTGCGCTCTCACCTCACTACCTGTCCCCTTGACCCTATCCCCTCACAGCTGCTCCCCTCTCTCTCTGCTACCCTTACCCCTATACTAACACACATTTTCAACCTCTCCCTCAGCACTGGTACATTTCCCTCATCAATGAAACATGCACTGGTCACACCTATCCTCAAAAAACCTTCCCTTGATCCTACCTCCCCATCCAACTACAGCCCAATTTCTCTCCTCCCTCTTGCTTCAAAGCTTCTCGAAAAACTAGTATATGCACGCCTATCCCATTTCCTTACGTTAAACTCCCTTCTTGACCCGCTGCAATCTGGATTTCATCCCTATCACTCCACAGAGACAGCTATTGTTAAGGTCACCAACGACCTACTTACAGCTAAATCAAAAGGCCACTTCTCTCTGCTTATCCTCCTTGATCTGTCCGCAGCCTTTGACACTGTCGACCACCCTCTTTTGCTCCAAACCCTCCAATCCTTCAGCATCTGTGACACAGCCCTTTCGTGGCTCTCTTCCTACCTGTCAAACCGTACCTTCAGTGTAGCCTTCTCTGGGGCCTCCTCTGCCCCGTCACCACTTTCTGTCGGAGTACCGCAAGGCTCTGTCCTTGGTCCCCTTCTCTTCTCAATCTATACGTCATCACTAGGTTCCCTAATTAAGTCCCATGGTTTCCAATATCATTTGTATGCCGATGACACCCAAATCTACTTCTCTGCACCAGAACTATCTCCTTCCTTGCTAACCCGTGTCAGTAACTGTCTTTCTCACATCTCTTCCTGGATGTCCTCTCACTACCTCAAGCTAAATCTCTCCAAAACTGAGCTCCTCATTTTCCCCCCTTCTTCCAAAATCTTCACCCCTAATATCTCTATAACTGTCGACAACTCCATCATTACCCCTACCTCACATGCCCGATGTCTCGGGGTCACATTTGACTCAGATCTTTCCTTCACTCCTCACATTCAGTCCTTGGCTACAGCCTGCCGCTTCCACCTTAAAAACATCTCTAAAATTAGACACTTCCTTACACAAGACACAACTAAGATTTTAATCCACTCTCTCATTCTTTCCCGCCTTGATTACTGCAACTCTGTCCTCTCTGGTCTCCCCACCTGCCGCCTAGCTCCTTTACAATCCATAATGAATGCCTCTGCCAGACTCATCTTCCTTACACGTCGCTCTTCATCTGCTGCGCCTCTCTGCCAATCCCTTCACTGGCTTCCTCTTGCCTCTAGGATCAAACACAAAACTCTCACTCTTACATACAAAGCCCTCAACTGCACTGCTCCCCCCTACATCTCAGACCTTGTCTCCAGATACTCTCCCTCCCGTCCCCTTCGCTCTGCTCATGACCTCCTACTCTCCTCCTCTCTTGTCACCTCATCACACTCCCGTTTACAGGACTTCTCCAGACTGGCTCCCATCTTGTGGAACTCTCTGCCTCGCTCCACAAGACTCTCTTCTAGTTTTAAAAGCTTCAAGTGCTCCCTAAAGACTCTACTGTTCAGGGACGCATACAACCTACGCTAACCCTTCCTAATACTAGTTCCTCTCCTCCACTGCAATCCCCTGAACCCTCTTAGCATGTAAGCCTAAAAGTCCAGCTGTTTTTAGATCACCTTCTTAAGAGCTGACTACAACAGTGCAACTCTTGGCAGGGCCCTCTACCCTATAATTGTTTTGTTGTACTCCCCCTTTTGTTTATAGCGCTGCGGAATCTGTTGGCACTCTACAAATAACCGATAATAATAATAATAATAATCAGCCAATCGGATTGAACTTGAATCTGATTGAGCAGGATCTCGGAAATCGGATAAGCAAAGCAACCGCCCAAGCAGCATGCAAACGAACATCGAGCAGGTATACAATATTCAGCAAGTTTATTGAGTATAGGTACAAATTAAAACAAGCGAACAGCAACGCGTTTCTCGACACCTAGGTTGTTTCATCAGGCTGAGCCCTTTACCATTTACCATTCAGTGTCTAGCCTCAGATGCTGTCCTATAGATCAAATACAACCTTTGAAAAGAGGGGGGATAGAAAGATCATGCTATTACAAGGAGAGGCTAGATGGATCTCTGAGCTAGACACAGTCCACCCCAGGGGGCTTGAATACATACCTGTCTTTACCCTGTTTCTTGTACAGCAGGTAATCTCACATTTTATAGTCTAAAACTCTATAAGTTCAATTCCACATGATGGTAGTACTGAATTTAAACATTGGATCCTTATACCACCTATGAAGGGGATATAGTAATCAGTTTGTAAATTATCTATAAATAAATAGTAGTCACTTGTAAATATGTTTATTACCCTGTAAATCTAAAAAAAAAAAAATCTGCTGTTGCTTATGTGATAGCTTTGTATCAATGTATTAATATTTCCCTTTATTTTTAAGGTAGAGAATTGGAAAATTCCAGTGTGCAGAATAGTAAGCAGCATTCAGATTCCACCTTAAGAAAATCAAAGAATCACAGGGCCATAGAGCATCACCTGAGTGAGTGATTGGAGGAGTGGTTTAACAGGGTATAAGTATTGTATCAGTCTGCATTGTATGTTACCTTGACAAAGGCCCAGGTTGGGGCTGAAACGTTGGAACCAATAAATGTAAAAACTTTGAAAAGGAGAGAAGAGTGTTTTTTGTACACCTAGACACATTTATGACTCAGGCTCTAAGAAGTTGTGCTAGAGTGCTAACTTTATATGGAAATAAATATATATATATATATATATATATATATATACTAGTCCTAAAGCCCGTGTACACGGGCCATTTTTTGCAGTACAGCGGTCCCACCCCTTGCTCCCCCCCCCTCTATTTTGCTCTCAGTCTTTCCCCTCTCTTTTGCTCTCTTTCTCCCCTCTCTTTTGCTCTCTCTCCCCCCTCCCTTTTGCGTTCTCTTTCCTCTCTTTTGCGCTCTCTCTCTCCCCCTCTCTTTTGCTCTCTCTCTCCACCCTCTCTTTTGCTCTCTCTTCCCCCTCTCTTTTGCTCTCTTTTGATCTCTCTCACCCCTCTTTTTTGCTCTCTCACCCTCTCTTTTGCTCTATATCTCCCCTCTTGTGCTGCTCTCTCTCTCATGCAGACACTCAGAGTGACAGCCATGGCAGCTCCCACCCGGCCCGGCCCCGCCACACCCAACTCCACACCCTTCATGATGTGGCTCTGCCCCTTCATGGCCGGTCGGCTCCGCCTCCTTCACAGATTAGGTATTAATTGCCAGCCCAGGTCAGTTTGTTGAAGGCCAGGTGTGTTTGTCCTTGTGCAGTCTCTACTGCACATGACAGCTTCAGACAAACACACTTGGCCTTTTATATTATATATATATATATATATACAGGTAGCCCTCAGTTTACGCCAGGGTTAGGTTCCAGAAGGAATGGTTGCAAATCGAAAACGTTGTAAATTGAAACCCAGTTTATAATGTAAGTCCATGGGAAGTGAGGGAGTTAGATTCCAGGCCCCTCTCAAAATTGTCATAAGTAACACCTAATACATTATTTTTAAATGAAGACTTTAAATGTTAAACAGCATTATAAACCTAATAAAATAGATTGTATCATCATCATCAAACTAAGTTTAATGAACAAAAACATTTGCTAAACAGCACCTAATAAAATAATTACACAACAGACTGTATCATCATCAAACTAAGTTTAATGAGCAAAAATGTTTTTTTACTTGCCTTTTTCTGCAAACAGTTCTCTGCATTGAGTCTGCAGCTAAGGTAAGTGGCTGCTAGATCTTGTTCCTTTGAAAGCTCATCCATTGATCACGTCTGGCTTGCTTGGCTTTGGATATCTTTGATGCAACACAAGCGGACAGCTCCACCTACTGGCTATTTTAATGAATGCACTGCTTCTCAATGCTTTTCAATAGCAGTCAATGCTTTTCAACAGCAGTCACATGACTGAAAAAAAGGGCGTTATTCTGAAACGGCGCAAATTGAACCTTCATAAACCGAGGGCCACCTGTGTGTATATATATATATATATATATATATATATATATATATATATAATGAAATACAAGGGGCTCCAAAAAAATGTCAGCCTCCTCCATATACACAAACCCAACACAGGCACTCAAGGATAAAGTCAAGCCTTTATTTTATCCAAAAAAACAAGCCATAATATGTAATTTCTTATGTGGAACCTTTGTCAAATGGTAACAACCAAAATCGTGTATAAAGGGCAAGTAAACATCTCTTATATACCTGTTCATATTTCTAACTAAACAAAACACACATAGAATTGTACAGAAATAAAAAATCCTTTACTTATATACCTACAGAAAATTAAAATTCTAATTAGTTGAGCTATGGGGAAAAGCTTCTAACTCCCTTTAACAAAATAATACATGAGTGAAGATGAGTATCAGTTTTAACTAGGAGTTTAGTGAAATGCAATCATCTAAATAAGATAGCAACAGAGCAGAATAATATTTATTAGATACATTTTCTATTTGTTTAAAGGGATATTAGACTCAAAATTTTAATTATTTAAAAAAAATAGACTTTGTAAAATATTTTCATTAGACGTGCATTCAGATTCCGAAGAGTGTAATATAAATCTAAAATTGTGTTATTTGTGGCATTCATCATTATGAAAAAATGAGCAAAGAAATGCACATACACACAAAAATGTTGATGCAATTAAAACTGTGAAGTAGGAAAGGGCTTTGAAAGTTCAAATTTATACTTCTCAGCATGGATTTAGCATTGTCCTTGTGAGCTGATTGATTCCTGTTTCAGCCATATAGAGCTAGATTACAAGGGGAGCACTATTTAACACTCCTCCTCGAGTGTTAACCTAGCTAGAAGTAAGCTTTTTGTGCTCGTCAGGTTGCACTTGTATAATAAATTGAAAGTAAATTGTTTTTGCTCTTGCGCTAACCCAACGAGCACATAAAGCCAAACTTAGAATATCACGTGTGCGTTCACGTATTAGCCCATAGAAGTCGACAGAGCAAAAAAAAAAAGTGAAAAAAACACCCAACTTGTGTGCAAACCCAATTGCATATTCTCAAGTGCTCTAATCTGACGTGAAAAAATATGAATATTTCATATTCTAATGTTTTTCACATAGAAGAATATGTTCTGTGTATTCATAAATACATATTTTACATATATCTGATGGTATTTTGGTACAAATATATTTATAACCATATATATATATATACACACACACACATATATATATATATATATATATATACACACACACACATATATATATATATACACACACACACACATATATATACACACACACACATATATACACACACACATATATATATATATATATATATACACACACACATATATATATATATATACACACACACACATATATATAGGAATATCATTTTCAAAATACTTAGGCTCTCCGCTTTTAACATTGCACCAGCAGCTCACAAGAGCTGCTGGTGCAACGCTGCCCCCTGCTGACTCGCGGCCAATCGGCCGCCAGCAGGGAGGTGTCAATCAACCCGATCGTATTCGATCGGGTTGATTTCCGGTGATTTCTGTCCGCCTGCTCAGAGCAGGCGGACAGGGTTATGGAGCAGCGGTCTTTAGACCGCTGCTTCATAACTTGTGTTTCTGGCGAGTCTGAAGACTCGCCAGAAACACGGCCCTTCAAGCTCCATACGGAGCTTGATAAATGGGCCTGCATGAATATATTCTGCTATGTGCAGGACACTGGGATGTCAAATTATTACAGTAAACACACAGTATAACACTTTATTAAATCTAAACATTGCATAAATATGCTTTTATATGTTTTCATCTTCTTAACTGCAAAGTGGCCCAATGCACTTATAGATATACATATGTATTTATGTGTTTATATATGTCTGTATATACATCAATACACATATAAATACATATATATATATATATATATATATATATATATATATATATATATATATATATATATATATATATATATATATATATATATATATATATACAAGAAAAAATAGACCCTTATTTCTCCAGCACCCAACTATGTCTGGAAAATATTATTTTTGACAAAGAATGATTTATAAGTCAATAATTCACATATTATATAGACATGCGTGATTATGAAATTTTATATATCATTTGCAGCATTACAACAAATCATAAGCATGACCCCCAAATGTAAAGCACAAAGTCCACAACCCGGGTTGTTAGTGGAAGTTAGTAAGTTAGTCCGTTAATTAACCGGTATTGGATAAATTCAAATGCCTTCATATGGCATATTTGTAATCCCAAAATTTGGAAATCAACGTTAATGCAGGAGCCGCACCAAATCAGCAACATTAACACAGCAGGTGTAACTTGTATCTTCGCACTCTCAGATGCAAATTTATAACTGTATCACTTCCAGCAAAAATGGCAACTTTTCATACCACATTTAAACTCGCTGTGACAGCTCTATGTTGTGTGTAGAGACAAAATAAACAAGTACCTGCTTCCTCTGTGTTTTGATAGTAACATGTCATGGTGCCATATCTACCTGCTCGTTGCTTCCAACTGTTTCGATACAGACCGGGCTTGGATTAATCACCTTTGCTTTATCCTCCGCAATTTTTCGGCTCTTTCAGTGCATCCGCACGCCTTAACTTTCAGCGGAAGTATGACTTTCTTGGGAAATCAGCTGTTGGACGGTGCTCAGCTGTTGCACCGCTCCAACCAAACAAACAAGCAGCTACGCGGGTTTCACCCGGGTTCCATTCGGGCTTCTTCCGGCTGTGCATGATTGGAGATTGCTCTCCATGATATTTAAACAATATGCTCCGCCTTCAAAACACTTTTTAACCACATATTTAAGCCATTCAGGTGAAATGTTAAACAAATATAACTATCTATATTGTTATGCTGTTATCAAACATACAATATAATGAAATCACACATCTTCTATTTTAAATACCCCAATGTTATTAGTTCATACACTACAGGGTCAACAACATTAATATTTTATTTCTTTATGAAAAACGACTTTTCATTGGATCCTTTAAATTTCTCTAAATTTTTCGATATGATTTAGATATTTTTCTTAGTGTCTTAGTTAGATACCTATTTATTAACAGTTATTGTTATTATGTATATTGCTTTAATCTCCCAGGAAAGAGCCAAAATTTAACTCTTCATTTAAGCCATCTGGTTTAAGACTTTTCAGGTTAAAAATTCATTTGCTTTCCTTGCACAGTAGAATCTGATCTAGATTGCCTCCTCTACCTTTTAAATCCACTATTTCTAAACCTCTGAATTTTAAAAGTCTTTTGTCACTATTATGAAACTCAGCAAAATGCCGTGCTACACTGCTAGTTTTTGTACACTTATTTTTGATGTCCCTTTTGTGTTCCTTTATTCTTTCTTTGAGCTCCCTATAGGTTTTACCTATATAATACTGGGGACAATTACAGGAGACCATATAAACTACTCCTTCACTCTTACAAGTTATACGTCCCTTTATTGTATGGAAGGACCCAAATTTATCACAAAAGTTCTTGCCTACTAGCATGTTAGTACAAACTGAGCAGTGTGAACATTTAATATTCCCATTCTTTTTACTAGTTAACCAATTCCCTGTGTTTTTATTTTCAAAGTGGCTCTGAACCAGAAAATCTTTTAAATTTGGTGCTCTTTTTGGAGTCATTAGTGGAGATTCTCCTACAAATTTCCCAATTGATTTATCAATCCACAATATGTGCCAATGTTTATTTAGGATTGAACGAATATCCTGCCATTTCTGATTGTAAGTTCCTATGAATCGAACCAAAGATGATTCTGATTTATCTTCTGATTTCTCATATAGTAGGTCTTCCCTATTTTGACTTTTGGTTTTGTTAAAGGCTCTTTTTAAACATTGTTGTGTGTAGCCTCTTGCTCTAAATCTTTTATTTAGAGCCCCTGCTTCAATTTTAAACTGTTCAACCTCTGAGCAATTTCTTTTATGTCTCAGAAATTGGCCATAAGGAATGTTTTGTATTAGTTTTTTTGGGTGATGACTGTCAAATGATAATAGGGAATTCCCTGCAGTATCTTCTGCTGCCATCTAGAGACATTGATCTTTTGAGCACAGATGAACCTTTGTCTGATAACTTAACAAAAAAGCAGAGAACTGCACTAAATGCTTTACAGAATGACACTACAATAACCATTAAGCCATCAGACAAAGGCGGAAATATTGTGTTCCTAAATACTAAGGACTATGTTGATGAATGTCAGAGACTACTAAGAGATCATAAACAATATAGTATCTTACATTTCAATCCCACAGAAATTTACAAAGAAGAACTGTTTCAAATCTTAATAAGAGCAAAAGGTGAAGGTGTTATAAACCAGAGAGAATTTGATTTTCTGTTTGTAAAATTTCCAAAAACTGCAACCTTCTATAGCCTACCAAAACTCCACAAAAATAAACTGCCACCTCCAGGTTGCCCCATTATATCGGGCAAGGGCTCATTAACTGAGAAAATTTCACAATATGTGGACTTTTGCCTTAGACCAAATTTACTAAATCTCCCTTCCTACATTAAAGATACGTTAGATGTACTGAAAAAACTGAATGATATAACTGTATCTGCAAATACCTTATTGGTTGCAATAGATGTTGAGTCGCTCTATTCAAGTATCCCTCATGATAAAGGGGTAGAGGCAATCAAATACTTCCTAATTCAAAGAGGTACGGAGTATGACAAGCACACAAATTTTGTATTGGAACTGTTATCTTTTATTTTAAAACACAATTATTTTCTTTTTGGGAATAAATGCTACCAACAGAATTTAGGAACAGCTATGGGGACTTGCTGTGCCCCCACATTTGCTTGCCTCTACCTAGGTAAATGGGAATTTGATCAGATTCTAAATAGTGCTGAAATAAATGACTCCATCTCTCTATGGTTAAGATTCATCGATGACGTGTTCCTCCTTTGGGAGGACACTGAGATGAAACTCATAGAATTTATGCAAAAATTAAATCAGAACGAATGGAACTTAAAATTTACTTACAGTTATAGCAAAAATGAGATTACATTTTTAGATCTACGCATTATCAATGACAATAACTGCCTAAAAACAGCCACATTTCGCAAAGATACTGCAGGGAATTCCCTATTATCATTTGACAGTCATCACCCAAAAAAAACTAATACAAAACATTCCTTATGGCCAATTTCTGAGACATAAAAGAAATTGCTCAGAGGTTGAACAGTTTAAAATTGAAGCAGGGGCTCTAAATAAAAGATTTAGAGCAAGAGGCTACACACAACAATGTTTAAAAAGAGCCTTTAACAAAACCAAAAGTAAAAATAGGGAAGACCTACTATATGAGAAATCAGAAGATAAATCAGAATCATCTTTGGTTCGATTCATAGGAACTTACAATCAGAAATGGCAGGATATTCGTTCAATCCTAAATAAACATTGGCACATATTGTGGATTGATAAATCAATTGGGAAATTTGTAGGAGAATCTCCACTAATGACTCCAAAAAGAGCACCAAATTTAAAAGATTTTCTGGTTCAGAGCCACTTTGAAAATAAAAACACAGGGAATTGGTTAACTAGTAAAAAGAATGGGAATTTTAAATGTTCACACTGCTCAGTTTGTACTAACATGCTAGTAGGCAAGAACTTTTGTGATAAATTTGGGTCCTTCCATATAATAAAGGGACGTATAACTTGTAAGAGTGAAGGAGTAGTTTATATGGTCTCCTGTAATTGTCCCCAGTATTATATAGGTAAAACCTATAGGGAGCTCAAAGAAAGAATAAAGGAACACAAAAGGGACATCAAAAATAAGTGTACAAAAACTAGCAGTGTAGCACAGCATTTTGCTGAGTTTCATAATAGTGACAAAAGACTTTTAAAATTCAGAGGTTTAGAAATAGTGGATTTAAAAGGTAGAGGAGGCAATCTAGATCAGATTCTACTGTGCAAGGAAAGCAAATGGATTTTTAACCTGAAAAGTCTTAAACCAGATGGCTTAAATGAAGAGTTAAATTTTGGCTCTTTCCTGGGAGATTAAAGCAATATACATAATAACAATAACTGTTAATAAATAGGTATCTAACTAAGACACTAAGAAAAATATCTAAATCATATCGAAAAATTTAGAGAAATTTATAGGATCCAATGAAAAGTCGTTTTTCATAAAGAAATAAAATATTAATGTTGTTGACCCTGTAGTGTATGAACTAATAACATTGGAGTATTTAAAATAGAAGATGTGTGATTTCATTATATTGTATGTTTGATAACAGCATAACAATATAGATAGTTATATTTGTTTAACATTTCACCTGAATGGCTTAAATATGTGGTTAAAAAGTGTTTTGAAGGCGGAGCATATTGTTTAAATATCATGGAGAGCAATCTCCAATCATGCACAGCCGGAAGAAGCCCGAATGGAACCCGGGTGAAACGCGCGTAGCTGCTTGTTTGTTTGGTTGGAGCGGTGCAACAGCTGAGCATCGTCCAACAGCTGATTTCCCAAGAAAGTCATACTTCCGCTGAAAGTTAAGGCGTGCGGATGCACTGAAAGAGCCGAAAAATTGCGGAGGATAAAGCAAAGGTGATTAATCCAAGCCCGGTCTGTATCGAAACAGTTGGAAGCAACGAGCAGGTAGATATGGCACCATGACATGTTACTATCAAAACACAGAGGAAGCAGGTACTTGTTTATTTTGTCTCTACAATATTTTATCTCAGTATATAGAACTGTGACATTTATTAAACTAGGGGTGCTGGCACAATATATATATATATATATATAT
This sequence comes from Bombina bombina, assembly GCF_027579735.1. Lineage (NCBI taxonomy): Eukaryota > Metazoa > Chordata > Amphibia > Anura > Bombinatoridae > Bombina > Bombina bombina. Next base: position 1,082,900,750 of record NC_069504.1, read on the forward strand.
ATATATATATATACATACATATCCATCTTTAGACATGTATATGTCTATGTTAAAGCCCTATGCCTGCTTTTTTTTTTTCTAACCCCTGAGATATCATATTTTGGCCCCTTATAACTTCTGTGTGCAATATATATATATTTTTTTAAATAATTATTATTAGATGGTGTTATTATGAGTGGAACTGTACTTTATAATGTATTCTTGATGTATTTTGTGAGACTTTTTTGTTTTGCGAAACAGTTAGCCAGAGCTCTTAGGACGCGGTAATCATTTTAGCCTAAATCGCAATTGCTTTCCATTCATAATTTAGCTTTAAGTTTGTTATTAGCCAGTCCTGACCCAATTTAAAAATAAACACAGAAATAAAATAAAAAGTCAGTGCTGCTGCTGCATTGTAGAAATGACAATATTTGAACTTTTTTTTAACCTAATTTAAGTTTAAACTGGTTTGCAGCTGCTCCTCTAGTGACCAAACTGGCCACAGCATATGATAAGATAAACAATATTCTTTGTATGTCCCTGGGCAAAATATTGCAAATTGCTAAATTACTGATATATACTCTACATGTATGAACAAAATAGCATTGATCTCCCTTAAAGGGTTATATTAGCTTTAGAACACGTTTTTCAGCCCTCCCCAACAGGCCAGATTTTCAGGATTACCTTGGGTGAGAGCAGGTAAAACAACCATGTTTACTGATCAGCTGATTATTTCACCTGTGCTCCAGTTCATATATCCTCAAAATCTCAATCTGGTCTGTAACGGAGAACTGAGGACAGGTTTGAAAACCATTGCTTTAGATGAAAGACTTCAAATAGTAAAAAAAAATGTTGTGCAATTAATTGTTGCTTATTAGCATATTTAAAGGGACATGAAACCCAAACATTTTCTTTCTTGATTCAGATAGAGAATACAATATTTAAAAAGTTATTATCAAATTTGTGTTAGTTTTCATTTTATTCTTTGTTAAAGAGATGTCTAGATAGGTAGCATGCACCTCTGCTGCACTACATGACAGGAAATAGTGCTGCTATCTAGTGCTCTTACTGATGTATAACAATGTTGCAAAACTGCTGCTATATAGTGCTGCATGCATGTTCACACTTCTTAGCTTACCTTCCTGCTTTTCAGCAAAGGATAACAAGAAAATGAAGAAGATTTGATAATAAAAGTAAACTAGAAAGTTGTTTAAAATGGTATGTTCTATCTGAATCATGAAAGACAATTTTGGGGGGTTTATGTCCCTTTAAGCTTCTTATATTTAACCTGAAAAATCAATTTCTGAATTTCTGTATCCTCATTTGATATTTTACGCTCAGTAGCATTAACAAATCAAATAATAATAATATTTCTATATAAACAAACCTTTAAATAAGCAACAGTTTTACATGAGAACAAAAACATACACTGATTCCTTCCAATTTGGACAAGAATCAGCCATTTGCAAAGAAGAGGTGTAAACTATGTTCCAGTGACAGCTGCATGAATAAGCCAAAGGGTGCATTTCAAATGGGAAGATGCAGTGAAGTACTGTAAGATCACAGCCAAATATGACATTAACATATCGGTAACCATGCAACCAGCATAACTCGCCTCCTTTGGAACGTTGTCCCACTGAAAACAATGGCAAAGAAACACCTAGATTACAAGTTTTGCGCTATGGAGGGTGCGAAACGAACGCAACAAAAGTTGCGTTATTTCGCCCTCCATAGCGTTGCCATTACAAGTTTTTGAAAAGCCGCCTTGTGTGTGCGATATGGTTGCATTGAGCTCCATATCGCACAAAATACAAGCGCTGCTTTGACGTGCTTATACACGCTTTCCCCATAGACATCAATGGGGAGAGAGTGTTAGAAAAAAAACTAACACCTGCGATCGCGGAATGAAAAGCTCCGTAACGCAGCCCCATTGATGTCTATGTGGGAAAAAAAGTTACGTTTAAACCTAACACCCTAACATAAACCCCAAGTCTTAACACCCCTAATCTGCTGCCCCCGACATTGCGGACATCTACATAATGTTATTAACCCCTAATCTACCGCTCCCGATATCACCACCACTGAAATAAATCTATTAACCCCTAATCTGCCATTCCCGATATTGCCGCCACTATAATACAATTATTAACCCCTATTCCCCTGCACTCCAACTATTAACCCATAAAGCGCCAGCCCCCACATCGCAACAACCTAAATTAGACTATATTAACCTCTAAACCTAACCCTAAACCTAACCCTAATTGTAACTATAGCCATAACCCTAAACCTAACCCTAACCATAACCCTAACCCTAACACCCCCTAACTTTAACATAATTAAAATAGACCTAAATTAAAGTTACAATTATTAACTAAATAATACCTAACTAATAGTTATATTGTAGCTATTTTAGGTTTAATTTTTATTAACAGGTAAGTTTGTATTTATTTTAACTCAGTAAACTAGTTAGTATACAGTTATTAACTATTTACTAACTACCTAGTTAAAAATAATACAAAGTAAACTTACCTGTGAAATAAAAGTAAAACCTAAGCTGCCTTACACCAAAACCTAACATTACAAAAAATAAAAAACACTAAAATTACAAAAAAATAAAAAACTACCATTACAAAAAATAACAATCGAAATTATCCAAAACAATAAAAATTATTCCTATTCTAATACCCTGTTTAAAAAAAAAAAAAGTCACCCCAAAATAAAACCCCCTAATCTATAATAAACTACCAAGGGCCCTTAAAAGGGCCTTTTGTAGACCCTTTAAATGGCCTTTTGTAGGGTATTGTCCTCAGCTCTTTTTCTAAAAAAAACAAAAAAACACCCCCTAACAGTATACAAACCCCCACCCCCCAAAACCACAAATAAAGATAAAGTTAAACCTAATCTACCCATTGCCCTGAAAAGGGCATTTTTATGGGCATTCAGCTCTTTTGCTGCCCATTAAAAATAAAAAAATGACTATTCGAAAAAAAAAACACCTCAAAAAGAATAGAAAAACATTACACAAAATAACAAACTAATTATTCAAAATAAAAAAAATATTTCTATTCTAAAACCCCCATTTTTTTTAAAAAAACACCCCAAAATAAAAGAACCCTAATCTATAATAAACTACCTTTTGTAGGGCATTGCCCTAAAGAAATCAGCTCTTTTTCTAAAAAATAAAAACAAACTCCCCCTAACATTACAAACCCCCACCCCCCAAACCCACAAAATAAAAAAAACCTAACTAAAAAGACCTAATCTACCCATTGCCCTGAAAAGGGCATTTGTATGGGCATTGCCCTTAAAAGTGCATTCAGCTCTTTTTCTTGCCTTGAAAAGGACTTTCAGCTCTTTTAAGAAAATCCCAAACCCTAATCTAAAAAAAAAAACACCCAAAAAAACCTTAAAAAAACCTAACACTAACCCCTCTTTAGGTACTCACAGTTGCTGAAGTCTGGCTTGAACAATCTTCATCCCAGCACCTCCATCTTTATCCAGGTGGCTCCATCTTCATCTATTGAGGGACCGGCATCTTCTTCATCCCTGCGGAGGTGGAGTGGTCGATGCACAGAGGCGGAGGTCCAGGCGAAGATCCAAGGTGGAGGTCCAGGCGGAGATTCAGGCGAAGGTCCAAGGTGGAGGTCCATCGATCCAATGTGGAGGTCCTCTTCATGCTTTCGTCCGCCGCACACTGAGGATTCAAATGCAAGGTACCCCTTTTATAATGGGGGTTCAGTAATGGATAAAAAGTTAGACCGAGCGCCACGGGTTGCCCTCTAGCTTTATACAAAAAGGCCTCCTAGCTGGCCTAGAAAGAACAGGTATATAGTATCAAAAGATGAGAATAGTGAAGCTGATCCCCAAGCGTCACGACTACATAGAGACTGGTATCTGGTTTCTGGCAGTTTGAGCTTGAGAGGAGAGTTATACCGGACAACTCTAAAACACAATTACATTTTTTTAATTGTATTTTTAATTGTATTTTAATTGTATTTTTGAGAATTCTCATCTTTTGATATTGTATTATTGTATTATTATATTAAATTTGATCTATTTTATATATTAATGCATTCTTAGGACCACCATATCCTATTTGAGTTTTCTTTAATACCCCAGCCTCTAAGGCGCTTTATTCACCTAACTACTATAATGGGGGTACCATTGCATTCCTATTGGCTGAAAAATTTAAATCAGCCAATAGGAATTAAGGCTGCTAAAATCCTATTGACTGTTCAAATCAGCCAATAGGATTTAAGCAGTTCTCATGCATTGACCGCTCCTCTTCCAAAGGGATGAAGAAGATGCCGGTCCCTCGATGGATGATCATGGAGCCATCTGGATGAAGATGGAGGCGCTGGGATGAAGATCATTCAAGCCGGACTTCAGCAACTGTGAGTCCCTAAAGAGGCTGTTAGTGTTAAGGTTAAGGTTTTTTTGGGTGGATTTTTTTTTAGATTAGTGTTTGGGCAATTCTAAAAGAGCTGAATGCCCTTTTTAGGGCAATGGGTAGATAACGTTTTTTTAGAGTTAGGTTTTTATTTTGGGGGGTTGGTTGGGTGGTGGGTTTACTGTTGTGGGGTCTTTGTATTATTTTTTTACAGGGAAAAGAGCTGATTACTTTAGGGCAATGCCCTACAAAAGGCACATTAAAAACACAGCAACGCGTTTCTCAGTAACCAGCCTGAAGAAACATTCCTGGTTACTGAGAAACACGTTGCTGTGTTTTTAATGGGTTAATAAAACACTTGTCTTTTATACAACTTGCTACTTTGCTTCTTTGCTATTTTAACCCTCTAACCGCTGGAGGTGAGAATAGTGAAGCTGATCCCCAAGCGTCACGACTACATAGAGACTGGTATCTGTTTTCTGGCAGTTTGAGCTTGAGAGGAGAGTTATACCGGACAACTCTAAAGGTTCCGGTCTGCCCAGCCTGCACCACATCTTGTTGTTTCACAAAACGTGAGTGTATCAAAGCTTAAATTACTATTCTGAAATATCACACAGAATTATGCTATGTGGCGCCTTCTCTATCTTCTTATAGAACAATGTAACTATTAGTTATATTGTAGCTATCTTAGGGTTTATTTTATAGGTAAGTATTTCGTTTTAAATAGGAATAATTTAGTTAATGATAGTTATTTATATTTAGATTTCTTTTAATTATATTTAAGTTAAGGTGGGTTAGGGTTAGACTTAGATTTAGGGGTTAATAACTTTAGTATAGTGGCGGCGATGTTGGGGGCAGTAGATTAGGGGTTAATAAATGTAGGTAGGTGTTGGCGATGTTAGGGATGGCAGATTAGGGGTTAATAATATTTAGCTAATGTTTGCGAGGCAGGAGTGCGGCAGTTTAGGGGTTAATATATTTATTATAGTGGCGGCGATGTCCGGTTCGGCAGATTAGGGGTTAAAAATTTTTGCGATGCTGGAGGGCCTCGGTTTAGGGGGTAATAAGTAGTTTATGGGTGTTAGTGTACTTTTTAGCACTTTAGTTAAGTGTTTTATGCTACGGCGTTTTAGTGTAAAACTCTTAACTACTGACTTTAAAATGCGGTACCAGTCTTGACAGGAGAGGGTCTACCGCTCACTTTTTGGCAGACTCATAATACCGGCACTATGCAAGTCCCATTGAAAAAAGAGGATACGCAATTTACGTAAGTGGATTTGCACTATTTCCAAGTCTGGCCAAAAAAGTGAGCGGTGAGCCTGTACCTTCAAGACTCGTAATACCAGCGGGTGTTAAAAAGCAGCGTTAGGAGCGGCTAACGCTGCTTTTTAAGCTTACCACAAAACTCGTAATCTAGGTGTTAGATTTTAAAATAAAATGTGGCGCCAGGTGTAGATATCTAAGCTCCCTTACAAGCTACCTCTTCCCAGAAGATAGCCAAAAACTAAGAAATCTAAAATAAATAAGGGTAGATGAAAAAATGTATAACACAGCTACAAACAATATTGCAAAACACTGCTTCTATAGAGTTCTAAATACACATGCACTATCCTTTGAGCCTACCTAGGTTTGCACTTCAACAAAGAATACCAAAAGAACAAAGCGAGTTTGATAACAGAAACAATTTGGAAAGTTTTTTAAGTTGCATGCTCTATTTGAAACACAAAAGTTCAATTTTGACTTTAATGTCCCTTTAAATGATGTAACCATTATAAATTGCATTTAAAAGGGCACTAAACACCTTGTAATTACAATGCATTTTAGTTGTCTTGCTCTAGAATAACATATCAGTCAGATGGAAACATTTCTAAAACAAATTAACATCTTTTTTGCTGAATTGAATAAATTGCCTTATTTGGAGACCGATCTGGGCTTGAGTCTGCAGAAGACAACGTTAGCCACAGCCATTATGTCAGCATAAGCAATACCATTTTAAGTTTAAATACAAAAAAGAGAAGAGCAATATAATCTTCTGGCACACACTTATACTGGTTAAATAGTTCATATGTAAAACATAACTTTGATTTATAAATCTTTAAAAAGTGTTGACACAACACTGGTATAAAATCAGTTCAAAATAACACGATTAACACTGAATGTAAAGGAGAGTACAAATTAATCAAATACACAAGGGGTTAACAACATTATACAGAGGAAGAATCGTTTTAGGACAAAATCCCATGGACAGAGAGGCCCATTGTGTAGCACCCAGTGACTATTCCAAAAGGCTTAGCAATATACTGTCACTGGGTGTCAATACACAATTATAGAAAAAGGTAGAACATCATCCAGGTAGTCCCAAATGGTATTGATCAAAAAGACGCTAAAAAATATTAGGAAGTTTAATAGGAGGTTGGTTTTTGACCGATACCATTTGGGACTATTTGGATGATGCCCTAACTTTTTCTATAATTGTGTATTGATACCCAGTGACAGTATATTGCTAAGACCTGGTATTGCCCACTGCAAGTGGGATTCACGCACACATAGGGGTATATTTATCAAGCTCCATATTGAACTTGAAGCCCCGTGTTTCTGGCGAGCCTTCAGGCCTTTTACACAAGTTACCTTTTACATTTATCGACAGACTGTAGGCCAATGATCTTTCACTGAGCTCATATGACTTGTGCTGCATTTCTGCCATGCTTAAAGGGACATGAAACCCAACATTTTTCTTTCATTATTCAGATAGAGAATACAATTTTCAAAAAGTTTCCAGCTTACTTCTATTTAAATATGTTTTAGTCTCATGTCATTTTTTTGGTTGAAGAGATATCTAGATAGGTAGCGTGCACATGCCTAAAGCACGACATGGCAGGAAATAGTGCGGCCATCTAGTGCTCTTGCTGATGTATATTATTGTTGCAAAACTGTTGTCATATAGTGCCACAGACACGTGCACACACCTGAGCTTCTCTCCCTGCTTTCAACAAAAAAGAACAAGAACTCAAAGAATATTTGATCATAAAAGTAAATTGGAAAGTATTAAAAATTGTATTCTCTATCTGAATCATGAAAGACACTTTTTGAGTTTTATGTCCCTTTAAGTTTGCCATATTTCGCTTAAAGGGGGGACACATATGAAAAATACATATTTTCAAACATTTCTTTAAACAGCCCCTGACATAAATATTTTTATGTGTCCTCCCTTAAAGTGGCAATATGGCAACTCCAGCCGTGCGGTTTCAACCAGAAATCTCTGCTGATAACAAGAACTATTGTGCATCTGTAGCATGGTTTTCTAGCACCATAAGAAGCTTTTACTCAAGCAGATCTGCTTTTTTGCTCCATTTAATTTCACTACAATTCTAATGTTTCTATATTCTATATAGTCCTATATTTATCGAAGTGAGGTTATCAGGGGGCTTCTTGGTTAAGGATCATGTCTGAAATTTGTTACGTATCTCTTCCCCATTATTTTCCACTATTTAGTTCCTGCCTTTAACATCTATAGTTGCTGAGATGCCCAGTAGACCTATACACAACAGTTAGCCCCATAAACTGTCAGAATGAGAACCCTCACTGGCTATAATGAGAACCCTCACTGGCAATAATGAGAACACTTGCCGGCTAGAATGAGAACCCTTGCTGGCTAGAATGAGAACACTTGCCAGCTAGAAAGGAGAACCCTCGCTGGCTAGAATGAGAACCCTCACTGGCTAGAATGAGAACCCTCGCTGGCTAGAATGAGAACCCTCGCTGGCTAGAATGAGAACACTTGCCGGCTAGAAAGGAGAACCCTCACTGGCTAGAATGAGAACCCTCACTGGCTAGAAAAAGAACCCTCGCTGGCTAGAATGAGAACACTTGTCAGCAATAAAGAGAACCCTCACTGGCTAGAATGAGAACCCTTACATATTAGAAAGAGAACCCTTGCTGCCTAGAATGAGAATCCTCGCTGGCTAGAACAAGAACCCTTACTGGCTAGAAATAGAACCCTTGCTGGCTAGAATGAGAACCCTCTCTGACTAGAATGAGAACCCTCGCTGGCTAGAATGAGAACCCTCGCTGGCTAGAATGAGAACCCTCACTGGCCAGAATGAGAACCCTCACTGGCTAGAATAAGAACCCTTGTTGGCTAGAATGAGAACCCTCGCTGGCTAGAATGAGAACCCTCATTGGCTAGAATGAGAACCCTCGCTGGCTAGAACGAGAACCCTCGCTGGATAGAATAAGAACTCTCGCTAGCTAGGATAAAAACCCTCACTGGCTAGAATGAGAACCCTCACTGGCTAGAATAAGAACCCTCACTGGCTAGAATGAGAACACTCACTGGCTAGAATGAGAACCCTTACATATTAGAAAGAGAACCCTTGCTGCCTAGAATGAGAACCCTTGCTGGCTAAAATGAGAACACTCACTGGCTAGAATGAGAAGCCTCACTGGCTAGAATAAGAACCCTCACTGGCTAGAATAAGAACCCTCACTGGCTAGAATGAGAACCCTCACTGGCTAGAATAAGAACCCTTACTGTCTAGAATGAGAACCCTTCAAAATGAATATGTGAGAAGGCTAACAGGTGTGTGGTCTAAAGCAACTTCAAAATAGGGTGTTTCTGCAAAAAAAAAAAGAAAGCCAAGAGTCAGAGGTACAACGGCAATGTAATACCAGTGTGAACTGTGCAGCCACAAATGGATTAAAACATAGAGTGGTGAAGTATACCAGACAGTCCTATTTCCTATACCATCATCTCAAAAGGTACTGGGTTTTTTTTCACTTTTTGACACCCTAACCTTCACGGAGAAGTGATTTTCATCGCTACCGCAAAAACCTCCTCCCACAAACCGAGCAACTAAAGACACTATATAAAAACAAATGCCTAGATTACGAGTCTTGCGTTAGCCTTAAAAAGCAGCGTTGAGAGGTCCCAACGCTGCTTTTTAACGCCCGCTGGTATTACGAGTCTGGCAGGTACAGGTGTACCGCTCACTTTTTTCCGTGACTCGAGCATACCGCAAATTACCTTACGTAAAATGCGTATCCTATCTTTTCAATGGGATTTTCCTAACGCCGGTATTACGAGTCTTGGAAAAAGTGAGCGGTACACCCTCTCCTGTCAAGACTCCTACCGCATTAAAAGTCCGTAGTTAAGAGTTTTATGGGCTAACGCCGTAACATAAAACTCTTAACTAAAGTGCTAAAAAGTACACTAACACCCATAAACTACCTATTAACTCGTAAACCAAGCCCCCCCCCCCCACATCGCAAACACTTAAATAATTTTTTTAACCCCTAATCTGCTGACCGGACATCACAGCCACTTTAATAAATATATTAACCCCTAAACCGCCGCACTCCCGCCTCGCAAACATTAGTTACATTTTTTTAACCTCTAATCTGCCGTCCCTAACATCGGCGACACCTACCTACATTTATTAACCCCTAATATGCCGCCCCCAATGTCGCTGCCACTATATTAAAGTTATTAACCCCTAAAACTAAGTCTAACCCTAACAACACCCCCCTAACTTAAATATAATTTAAAATAATCTAAATAAAATTACTATTATTAAATAAATTATTCCTATTTAAAACTAAATAGTTACCTATAAAATAAACCCTAAGATAGCTACAATATAACTAATAATTACATTGTAGCTATCTCAGGGTTTATTTTTATTTTACAGGCAAGTTTGTATTTATTTTAACTAGGTACAATAGTTATTAAATAGTTATTAACTATTTAATAACTTCCTAGTTAATATAAATACAAATTTACCTGTACAATAAATCCTAACCTAAGTCACAATTACACCTAACACTACACTATATTTAAATTAATTACCTAAACTAACTACAATTAATTACAATTAAATTAAATAAATTAAATTATGGATAAAAAAAGCACTAAATTACAGAAAATAATAAAATAATTAAAAAAAAAATTAAACTAATTACACCTACTCTAATCCCCCTAATAAAATAAAAAAGCCCTCCAAAATAATAAAAATCCCTACCCTACACTAAATTACAAATAGCCCTTAAAAGGGCCTTTTGCGGGGCATTGCCCCAAAGTAATAAGCTCTATTACCTGTAAAAAAATACAATACCCCCCAACATTACAACCCACCACCCACACACCCAACACTACTCTAAAACCCACCCAATCCCCCCTTAATAAAAACTAACACTGCCCCCTTGAAGATCACCCTACCTTGAGATGTCTTCACCCAACCGGGCAGAAGTGGTCCTCCAGACGTGTCCAAAGTCTTCATCCTCTCCGGGCAGAAGAGGTCCTCCAGATGGCCAGAAGTCTTCATCCAGGCGACATCTTCTATCTTCATCCATCCATCTTCAAGACATCCGACGCAGAGAATCCTCTTCATTCTTGATCCGACGACTGAATGACTGGTCCTTTAAATGACGTCATCCAAGATGGCGTCCCTTGAATTCCGATTGGCTGATAGAATTCTATCAGCCAATCAGAATTAAAGTAGAAAAAATCCTATTGGCTGATGCAATCAGCCAAAAGGATTGAGCTCACATTCTATTGGCTGTTCCAATCAGCTTAGGGTTTATTTTATAGGTAAGTATTTAGTTTTAAATAGGAATTATTTATTTAATTGTAGTAATTTTATTTAGATTATTTTAAATTATATTTATGTTAGGGGATGTTAGGGTTAAGGTTAGACTTAGATTTAGGGGTTAATAACTTTATTATAGTGGTGGCGACGTTGTGGGCAGCAGATTAGGGGTTAATAATTGTAGGTAGGCTGCGACGACATTGGGAGCGGCAGATTAGGGGTTAATAACTATAATGTAGGTGGCGGCGATGTTGGGGTAGCAGATTAGGGCTTCATAAGTATAATGTAGGTGGCAGCGATGTCCAGAGCGGCAGATTAGGGGTTAATAATATAATGTAGGTGTCGGCGATGTCGGGGATGGCAGATTAGGGGTTAATAAGTGTAATATTAAGGTTGTTTAGACTCGGGGTTCATGTTAGGGTGTTAGTGTAGACATAAATTTACTTTCCCCATAGGAATCAATGGGGCTGCGTTAGGAGTTGAATGCTGCTTTTTTGGAGGTGTTAGGTTTTGCCAAATCAGCCCCATTGATTCCTATGGGGAAATCGTGCACGAGCAGGTTTTACCTGCTTACCGCTAACGTAAGCAGCGCTGGTATTGAGGTGAGATATGGAGCTAAATTTTGCTCTACGCTCACTTTTTTGCGGCTAACGCCGGGTTTAGAAAAACCTGTAATACCAGCAATGTCTTAAGTGAGCGGTGAGAAAAAAATGCTTGTTAACACCACATACCATTACCGACAAAAACTCGTAATCTAGCCGATTGTTACTAATAGTTACCAAAGAGTCTTTATCTTTCGCTATTTCACTGTTGCAAAATAACAAACTGCAATATTATCAGCCTTTCATAGTCTTGTATCCATGATATTCTGAACACTATCGCCTAGATTTAGAGTTTTGTCGGTAAAGACCCGCGTAGCTAACGCTGCTTTTTTTCCCAACCTAACACCTGCAAAAAAGCAGCGTTCAGCTCCTAGCACAGCCCCATTGTTTCCTATGGGGAAACACTCTCTAAGTCTACACCTAACACCCTAACATGAACCCCGAGTCTAAACACCCCTAACCTTACACTTATTAACCCCTAATCTGCCGCCCCCGCTATCGCTGACACCTGCATTATATTATTAACCCCTAATCTGCCGCTCCGGACACCTCCGCAACCTACATTATCCCTATGAACCCCTAATCTGCTGCCCCTAACATCGCCGACACCTATATTATATTTATTACCCCCTAATCTGCCCCCCCCAATGTCGCCGCTACCTTACCTGCACTTATTAACCCCTAATCTGCCTACCGGACCTCGCCGCCACTATAATAAATGTATTAACCCCTAAACCGCCGCACTCCTGCCTCGCAAACACTATAATACATTTTAATAACCCCTAATCTGCCCTCCCTAACATCGCCGCCACCAACCTACAATTATTAACCCCTAATCTCCCGACCCCAACGTCGCCGCTACTATAATAAAGTTATTAACCCCTAAACCTAAGTCTAACCCTAAGCCTAACACCCCCCTAACTTAAATATAATTTAAATTAAACTAAATAATATTCCTATTATTAAATAAATTATTCCTATTTAAAACTAAATACTTACCTATAAAATTAACCCTAATATAGCTACAATATAACTAATAATTACATTGTAGCTATTTTAGGATTTATATTTATTTTACAGGCAACTTTGTATTTATTTTAACTTGGTACAATAGCTATTAAATAGTTAATAACTATTTAATAGCTACCTAGTTAAAATAAGTACAAAATTAACTGTAAAATAAATCCTAACCTAAGTTACAAATACACCTAACACTACACTATCATTAAATTAATTAAATAAATTACCTACAATTAGCTAAACGAAAATACAATTAAATAAACTAATCTATAATACAAAAAAACAAACACTAAATTACAAAAAATAAAAAAATATTACAAGAAGTTTAAACTAATTACACCTAATCTAAGCTCCCTAATAAAATAAAAAATTCCCCCAAAATAAAAAAATGCCCTATCCTATTCTAAATTACAAAAGTAATCAGCTCTTTTACCAGCCCTTAAAAGGGCTTTTTGTGGGGCATTGCCCCAAAGTAATCAGCTCTTTTACCTGTAAAAAAAAATACAACCCCCCCAACATTAAAACCCACCACCCACATACCCCTACTCTAACCCACCCAAACCCCCCTTAAAAAAACCTAACGCTAACCCCTGAAGATCTCCCTACCTTGAGTCGTCTTCACCCAACCGGGCCGAAATCTTCATCCAAGGTGCGCAGAGAGGTCCTTCATCCAGTAGAAGTCTTCATCCAGGCGGCGTCTTCAATCTTCATCCATCCGGAGCGGAGCAGAGCCATCTTCAAAGGAGCCGACGCGGAGCCATCCTCTTCAACCAACGACTGAACGACGAATGAAGGTTCCTTTAAGGGACATCATCCAAGACGGCGTCCCTTCAATTCCGATTGGCTGATAGGATTCTATCAGCCAATCGGAAATAAGGTAGGAAAAATCTGATTGGCTGATTCAATCAGCCAATCAGATTGAAGTTCAATCCGATTGGCTGATGCAATCAGCCAATTGTATTGAGCTTGTATTCTATTGGCTGTGTAGTGTTAGGTGTATTTGTAACTTAGGTTAGGATTTATTTTACAGGTAATTTTGTACTTATTTTAACTAGGTAGCTATTAAATAGTTATTAACTATTTAATAGCTATTGTACCTAGTTAAAATAAATACAAAGTTGCCTGTAAAATAAATATAAATCCTAAAATAGCTACAATGTAACTATTAATTATATTGTAGCTATATTAGGGTTTATTTTCTAGTTAAGTATTTAGTTTAAAATAGGAATAATTTCTTTAAATAGGAATATTATTTTGTTTAATTAAAATTATATTTAACTGAAGGGGGTGTTAGGGTTAGGGTTAGAGTTAGGTTTAGGGGTTAATAACTTTATTATAGTAGCGGCGACGTTGCGGGCGGGAGATTAGGGGTTAATAATTGTAGGTAGGTGGCGGCAATGTTAGGGAGGGCAGATTAGGGGTTAATAAAATTTATTATAGTGTTTGCGTGGCGGGAATGCGGCGGTTTAGGGGTTAATACATTTATTATAGTGGCGGCGAGGTCCGGTCAGCAGATTAGGGGTTAATAAGTGTAGTTAGGTAGCGGCGACGTTGGGGGGGGGGCAGATTAGGGGGTAATAAATATAATATAGGTGTCGGCGATGTTAGGGGCAGCAGATTAGGGGTTCATAGCTATAATGTAGGTGGCGGCGGTGTCCGGTTGGCAGATTAGGGGTTAAAAAATGTTATTAGAGGGTTGGCGATGTGGGGGGGGGGCTCTGTTTAGGGGTACATAGGTCGTTTTTGGTTGTTAGTGTACTTTATAGCACAGTAGTTAGGAACTTTATATTCTGGCGTTAGCCCATAAAGCTCTTAACTACTGACTTTTTTTGGCGGTAGGAGTCATGTCAGTAGAGGCTCTACCGCTCACTTGTTCCAAGACTCCAAATACCAGCGTTAGGCAAATCCCATTGAAAAGATAGGATACGCAATTGACGTAAGGGGATCTGCGGTAGCCTGGAGTCGCAGAAAGGAAGTGAGCGGTAGACCCTTTCCTGGCTGACTCTAAATACCAGCGGGCGGTAAAAAGCAGCGTTAGGACCCCTTAATGCTGCTTTTGACGGCTAATGCCAAACTCTAAATCTAGGCCATTGTTTTTATTGGTTTAGCAAATAGCGACCTATTTACATTTTAAATATCTAATTGTTTACTTTTCCTTGCTTAGCAATTAATCCACCGGTGGTATTGTATCCTGTATTTTAGTTAACGTGTAACTTGTGTAATTGTAACACTTTTACATTTTATAAATTTATATTTAACAGAGTGTGGTAGCTTCTTTAGCGCATCTTCTTTTTTACCTACATAGAATGAGAACCCTCACTGGCTAGAATGAGAACCCTCACATATTAGAAAGAGAACCCTTACTACTTAGAATGAGAACCCTTGCTGGCTAGAATGAGAACCCTCACTGGCTAGAATGAAAACCCTCACATATTAGAAAGAGAACCCTTGCTGCCTAAAATGAGAACCCTTGCTGGCTAGAATGAGAACCCTCACTGGCTAGAATGAGAACCCTTGCTGGCTAGATTGAGAACCCTCACTGGCTAGAATGAGATCCCTTGCTGCCTAGAATGAGAATCCTTGCTGGCTAGAAGGAGAACCCTCGCTGGCTAGAATGAGAACTCTTGCGGCCTAGAATGAGAACACTTGCTGCCTAGAATAAGAATCCTTGCTGGCTAGAACGAGAACCCTCACTGGCTAGAATGAGAACCCTCGCTGAATAGAACAAGAACAAGGGGCTGGCCATGAATGTTCAAAAGAATTCTAAAGGTGTGGTTGGATTTTTTTAAGCTAAACGTTGTTCAATCATGTGGAGTTTGTAAAGACTCATAAAGATTGACCAGTGGGGTATCTTATCTGCCAGTCTAGCCTCTCTTATGCATCTGAACATGTTGTCCCCTTTTTAGTATTCTGTATTTTTTCTTTTGTTCATATGTTAGCATAGACTCTTTTATATGGGGGGGGGCATTTTAGTTCCTTTAATAGTAATGTTTTTGAGCTCACACTATAATGGAGCTGAACTTACAAATGTAATGGGGGTGGGGGGGCAAAATCTTTATGAATTCTGCAGTTTTTGAGTTGTGATATACCTGCAAGTTTTTTTAGTGAGATATTAGTTTCAGGAATTAATTTTACTTAATCTAGGCCTTTGATACAGTACCTTTGAAACATTACCCTAGCCTGATTGATTAGGGTTGGGAGAAGAATAATGTGGGGTGGAATTTGGGCAATGCAGAAGTGTAACTAGATGATTTGGGGTTGGAGTCAGGTTTCTGGGACAAGGTCGGGTAGCAAGAAGTGATCTTGAGGAAGTTTAGGACTGTTGACATTAAAAAATTTCCAAAGAGTTCAATGCCCATTCAGGGTATAAGGTCTGTTGACATTAAAAAATGATCAAGGAGTTCAATGCCCTTTCAGGGTATAACATTATTGGACTTATATCTCTAAATAAAGTCAGGAACCTTGGTTCTGACCTGTGATATCATTATGTACAATCAAGGGCATTTTATTTGTATTATTCTGTGGGGCATTGTGAAGTTCTGTGTTTTATGGTGGTCTTTGAACTGGGATGATCATTAAGGAGATCATTTATGGTTGTCGAGAGTTTTTTAGAAAGCTGTTAATGAATTCTAGCAAGTCAAGTCATTTAGACATAGAGTTAAGGTTTTAACTGGGTGGGGTTTGGAGTGGCAAAAAATGCTGCTACTACTATGGTATCCGATCTAGTCTAGAATTTTATAAAGTGCAGCCAATATTTAATGGAACAATGAATAAAATGATAATCATTTTCATGCTAGCTGCTTTTTGCATGTAGATATTTCAATTACTATTTCAATTACTAATTCAATTTTTGCATGTAGGTATTTCAATTGCTAGAACGAGAACCTTCACTGGCTAGAATGAGAACCCTCGCTGAATAGAACAAGAACAAGGGGCTGGCCATGAATGTTCAAAAGAATTCTAAAGGTGTGGTTGGATTTTTTTAAGCTAAACGTTGTTCAATCATGTGGAGTTTGTAAAGACTCATAAAGATTGACCAGTGAGGTATCTTATCTGCCAGTCTAGCCTCTCTTATGCATCTGAACATGTTGTCCCCTTTTTAGTATTCTGTATTTTTTCTTTTGTTCATATGTTAGCATGGACTCTTTTATATTGGGGGGGGGTCATTTTAGTTCCTTTAATAGTAATGTTTTGAAAGTGTTTTTGAGATTCTGGTATCTTTCACAGAAGAGCTCACACTATAATGGAGCTGAACTTACAAATGTAATGGGGGTGGGGGGCTGGCACAATCTTTATTAATTCTGCAGTTTTTGAGTTGTGATATACCTGCAAGTTTATTTAGTGAGATATTAGTTTCAGGAATTAGTTTTATTTCATCTAGACCTTTGATACAGTACATTTGAAACATTACCCTAGCCTGATTGATAAGGGTTGGGAGAAGACTAATGTGGGGTGGAATTTGGGCAATGCAGAAGAGTACTAGATGATTTGGGGGAGGAGTCAGATTTCTGGGACAAGGTCAGGTAGCAAGAATTGATCTTGAGGAAGTTTAGGACTGTTGACATTAAAAATTTGTCAAGGAGTTCAATGCCCATTCAGGGTATAAGGACTGTTTACATTAAAAATGATCAAGGAGTTCAATGCCCATTCAGGGTATAACATTATTGGACTTATATCTCTAAATAAAGTCAGGAACCTTGGTTCTGGCCTGTGATATCATTATGTACAATCAAGGGCATTTTATTTGTATTAGTCATTTAGACGTAGAGTTAAGGTTTTAGCAGGGTGGGGTTTGGAATGGCAAAAAATGCTGCTACTACTATGGTATCCGAACTAGTTTAGAGTTTTATAAAGTGCAGCCAATATTTAATGGAACAATGAATAAAATGATAATCATTTTCATGCTAGCTGCTTTTTGCATATAGGTATTTCAATTATTTTTTATCTCTTAAAAAAAGAATGATAGAAAATGAAGCACGGAAAGCTGGGAGATTCCTTAACCCTTTAATGACTGTGACGTACCATGTATGTCGCTGGTTGTTAAAGGTTTTACTAATAGCGCGGGTCCCACCGCAAGAAGTGGTACCACGCCATTATACCCTTATGTTCACTGGAAATAGCCAACAACGCTATTAATTACACAATCCCCATAGAAAGACCAGCGACATACAGGGTATGTAGATGGTCCTTAAGGGGTTAAAAGCATGTAATGTTGAGGTTTTTGTTTCCCTCTTGTTGTGCAGACAATTATAATTAGATTGTGAATTTCCTAGAAAACAGAAGCTTTCTATTCATTCATACAAAAATAACCGTACATCATGTCAGAAGGTCCTATGCACCTACTTAAGAATCCATAAACATTAAGGTCCAAGTTAAAAAAATTAAAGTATTTCAAATAATGTAATTAGTTAGCCTACTTGGGACCAGTGACTTGGGACAGTATATTGTAAAATTGTTTTCTTCTTAACGTGTTTCTAATGAATTGTTATACCAGCTGCAGAGTTTAAAATGTATGGGAAATTGTTCCTTTATGCATATTTTGTATATGAAATAGCTATCTGCTAACTGAAACCACAACCCAATATAGGTAAAATGGTTAACTGAGTACACTGTCCCTTTATGTTGGAACTGCTGTACCAATTAAAACTTCACTTCAAGGTCAGACACTTTTTATGTTTAATTCAGACTTAAAGGGACAAGAAACCTCAAAAATGTATTTCATGATTTGGACAGAACATACAATTTTTAACAACTTTCCATATTACTTCTATTATCACATTTGCTTCATTATCTTGTTATCCTTTGCTGAAGGAACATCTTTAAAGGGACACTGAACCCAATTTTTTTCTTCTGTGATTCAGATAGAGCATGCATTTTAAAGCAACTTTCTAATTTACTCCTGTTATCAATTTTTCTTCGTTCTATTGCTATCTTTATTTGAAAAGGAATGCATCTAAGCTTTTTTTTGGTTTAGTACTATGGACAGCAATTTTTTATTGGTGGATGAATTTATCCACCAATCAGCAAGGACAACCCAGGTTGTTCACCAAAAATGGGCCGGCATCTAAACTTACATTCTTGCATTTCAAATAAAGATACCAAGAAAATGAAGAAACATTGATAATAGGAGTAAATTAGAAAGTTGCTTAAAATTTCATGCTCTATCTGAATCACGAAACAAAAAATTTGGGTTCAGTGTCCCTTTAAAATATCTGCAGCTTGCTGACCACATCTAGTTAGCCAATCACAAGAGACAAATGTGTGCAGGCACCAATCAGCAGAAAGCTCCAACTAGTGTGGGATTCTTTTTCAACAAGGAATACCAAGAGAACAAAGCATATTTGAAAATAGGAGTGAATTAAAAAGTGTATTTCTGCCCTATCTGAATCATGCAATTTTAATTTTGACTTTCATATCCCTTTAAGAGGTAAAAAAATAAAGTACCACTAAGCTGTTAATTAATAATAATAATAATAATAATGATAACAGATATTTTCTATCAGCAACAGCTAACTGGTAGAACCAAGGCCATGCCCAATAAGCACTTTAAATGGACACTAAACCCATTTTTTTTCTTCTTTAATGATTCAGATAGAGCATGACATTTTAAGAAACTTTCTAATTTACTCATATCATCAATGTTTCTTCATTCTCTTGCTATCTTTATTTAAAAAGCAGGAGTGTAAAGCTTAAGTGCCGGCCCATTTTTGTTCAGAACCTGGGTTATGCTTGCTTATTGGTTTGCTAAATGTAGCCACCAATAAGGAAGCACTATCCAGGTTACTAAGCCTAAAATGGGCTGGCTCCTAAGCTTTAAATGCCTGCTTTTTAAATAAAGATAGCAAGAGAACAAAGAAAATGTAATAGTAGTAGTAAATTAGAAAGTTGCTTTAAATTGTCTGCTCTGTCTGAATCATGAAAGAAAAAAAATGGGTTTAGTATCCCTTTAAGTCCTTTTGGTAAAGAAAAACACTGTGATGAACTAAATGAATAATGTAACTAATAATATGTTTAAACAGATTTAATCATTTTTATGTAAATACATTTATTTATAACACGCTTAATTGCTGTTCCTAATTTGCAGGCTAGAATTTTTTTGCCTTCCATGTATTTTTAAAATATTAATTATAGATATTATGGTGCTGTCATAAATCTAGTACTATATGAGCATCACTGCTGTTTATAGCTACATCATATTATAATGAGCATACTGATAAATATAGCTTATACTAGTTACAATAATAGTGATAGAAATAAAAGTATAGATTCATTAATAAACATAATTTAGTAGAGAGCTCTGCTGATGATTCAAGGACATTTCTGGACCTTTTTATTAATGACGATGCATAAGCATTCATTGCAAACACCGGTCTATTGTAGGCTTTGGCTCCAATCCACACATATTTGTCATTGTTAAGCTTCCTAACAAAAGCATCATTAGACCATTTGTCTTACTGCACGTAAAAGCAATATACATGGATACTAAGATTCTGTGCAACATTTATCTTACTTTCAATTTGAATCATTGCCCACTGGAGAGGTATTAGGCTTCCTTGCTCTCAGAAATGCAATCTGTGCCTCTTCCTAATACAGTAGATGGAGATAGGTCTAGTCTGTTTTCCAAGTTTGCATAAATGCATCGCAACAGATGGAAGGATGCAAATGCTGTTGTCTAAATATTGGTCTATATTTGTACATCCATTCTGTGCCAATGAATCATATGGAAAGTTATTCATTTTCCACTATCAAGAAATGCCTTTTTTCTGTGATCTATGTCTGTTAAACATAAAATTCTGAAAAGACCAGAAATATGTACTTGTATTAAGCTAATCATTTGTATTCTTTAACATACAATTGTTTCCAAAGCCTACAAACATCAATAAGGTACTGGTGTTATTTGAGCCACTAATTGGCAGCAGCAATTTTTTTAACATTTGCAATTCATGTGTGGAAATAATCCTGGTGTTTAAAAACCGTACCAAAATCAGTAGAGGCAGATTATTGTCATTGGTCTATTCCTTCAATGGGACTTGGACAATCTATTAATATGTGCCATGGAAACCTATAGTCATCTTTTACATGTGCATTGATATATTGTTAAACCTAGACCCTTTTGGGGGAGGGGAATATGTGATGTGAGGCCACTTGTGTGTTAGGGTTGTCTTTGCATTGGTGTTGATCATTAAGTGGGATCATTTATGGGTAACGGGACTCCCTTAGAACAGTGTTTCTCACTTCCAGGCCTCAAGTACACTTTACTGGCCTGATGATCGGTAACCATGATTACTAACCTGCTCTCACCCATTAAGCTGTTTATTTCCCCTGTGCTCTAATTAAGATATCATAAAAATCTGGCCTGTTAGGGGAACTTGAGGTAGGGATTAAGTATTCATATCTTCTAGACTAATGAATTAGGATCAACATTTATTTTTACACAACAAGCCAGTATGTTCCAGTATGCATCAATTCTATTCTGTGACTGATAAGTCTCCTTTTTCTTTATAATGATATAGTTAACCATTGATACAGTTTTCTGTATAGCGGGATACATGGTTTATGCCATTCTCTCAATTAGTTTTGGTGCTGGGAGAGACATCCACCGCCAATTTGAAATAGCACCACAGCAGGCTGTGGAGGCATATTAATACCCAATAGGGATAGGGGAAATACTTGAAATACTTGATGACAAACACCCTCCAGTTTAGGACACAACCATCACATATGTCTGAAATAAAGTTGAAACTGAAAGTCTCAGGCCCGTTAACATCTGGAGGTCGGATAGCGCAGCTGTGCTAACTTACTTTCCCCATATAAATCTATGAGGCACGCTACAAAAGACTCTTTTGGATTTTGCTCATGCACTAACCTAAAGATGCTCTGCGACAACTGCACTTAAACCAAACTTTTGTTCTTCACTTAGAAGAGAATGTTATGGATTGAACAAATATTGTATTTGGATTTGTTGTTACCATTGCTTTTAATGGGAACAGTTAATACACACAGCTAATATTAAGAAAAAATCTTAGATTATAGGATTCGAAAAATTTAAAGGACCAATGTTTCAATGTTAAAAGAACATACAATTCCTGTATGACTAAAATCCAGCATTTGTGCCTGACTGCCTGTCCCTAACATCAGTCATAAGTAATACTATGGCAGGACTGGACAGGAGACAATGGACAAATAAACGGTAAGACCCCCTGTACATCATTACAAACAAAGGAATTTATTAACCAAACAATAGGATTCCTTCCTTCCATTCCTGTACCTATTTTTGTCACTAAACAGAATGAACGAATGAACAAATCAATTTCAGCAAGCAATCATTTGTTTTATGTCCATTTTGTCCAATAATATATTTAGCTGTTTTGTATATCAAACGACTTGTCGAATCAGCAAAATTAAAAAAAAAGTTGCATTAGTTAATAGCCCCAATGCACATCTCTAATATTGGGATCCTTGACAGAGAACTCATTCTATACAACAAGTGAACGATTAAGAGAAAAATGCGGCTTAAATGTACATAATACTCATATACTAAATCACTTGAAAGTGATGCAGCATAACTGTAAAAAGCTGACAAGAAAATATCACCTGAGTATCTCTATGTAAAAAGGAAGATATTTTACCTCAAAATTTCTTTAGCTCACCAGAGTATGTGCTGTGTAAACAGTTATACTTCAGCTGCAGCCTAGCTGCAAGTTGAAAAAATAAAAATTAGCCAATCAGCATCAGCAGTGAGATTTCATAGAACGTACTTAAACTGAATAGGAAAATAACATGACTGTGCCTGCACATGACAGATGCATACTCCCTAGCAATTCATGGGATATGCATCCTGAATGGCTGCTTAAAGTCTCTTTACAGTTGGGAGTGAATACTAGGGATGGGCTAATATTTCTAAAAATTCGAAATTTAAAACAAATTTTTATAAATTCGTTCATTCGAATCGAATTCTAACATTCTATTTTCGAATATTCGTTTTTGAATTTTTCAATAAAATTCGAAAATATTTTTTAGAATAATAGAATGTTTAGCTATGTATTCATTCAATTTCGAAATGTAATATTCGAATTCGAATGTGACATTCAAATTCCAAATAGTATTTCTAGTCTACAACTGTGTTTTAAATGTAATATTCGAATTTGAATGTCACATTCGAATTTGAAATAGTATTTCTAGTCTAATACTGTGTTTTAATTGTAATATTCAAATTTGAATGTCACATTCGAATTTGAAATAGTATTTCTAGTCTAATACTGAGTTTTTTAAATTTAATATTCGAATTTGAATGTGACATTCGAATTTGAATGTGACATTCAAATTCGAAATAGTATTTCTAGTTTACAACTGTGTTTAATAAATGTGATATTCGATTCGAATGTTATATTCAATTCGAATGTGACATTCAAATTCGAAATAGCATTTCTAGTCTAATACTGTGTTTTATAAATGTAATATTCAAATTCAAATGTGATATTCCATTCGAATGTGATATTCGATTTGAATGTGACATTCGAATTTGAAATAGTGTTTCTAGTCTACAATTGTGTTTTATAAATGTAATATTCGAATTCGAAAGTGACATTCGAATTCGAATGTGACATTCGAAAACTGTAAATAACCTTTGAAAATCGAATTTTTAAGAATATTCGTTCTTTTCAACATTCTATTATGTAAATCAAATTTCTACAATATCATTCGTTCCAACATTCAAATTAGAATATAAACACATTTGCCCATCCCTAGTGAATACTTAGGAAATTTGAGGTAAAATATCTTCCTTTTTTACATAGAGATGTTCAGGTGATATTTTCTAATCAGCTTTGTTCAGCTATGCTGCCTGACTTTCATGTGCTTCAACATTTGGGTATCATGTATCTTTAATTGATTATAAATTAGCTGAATCTATTGTGACAAGGAGCAGTTTAAATTATTATGAATTCTGCAAGTTTTGCAAAAAGTTTTTTTAGCAAGAATGTATTCTTCTTCGGTGGCTTTTCACCATAATAACTTCAATAATACTTTGCATTTTGAAAACAAACTTCCAAGAAGGATTTTTATATGTTTTTTTGACTTTTGTATTTTAACAAGCTCACTAGCTCAGTATCTTGAAAACCCTTTTTACAACATAATTGCTTGGTTGTTTAGGAAAGGTTTTTTAAAATGTTAACATTATTGGGCATGCTCAGTTCATGTGTTACTAAAACAAAATAGTTTTGTGGTTTAATTAAAATATATAAGAAACTTGTACACAACTTAAAATAGACGTAAGAATATGCAAATATAATTGCAATAAGGGGCTAGACTACGAGTGGAACATAAATTAGCGATCTAGCTCATGCGTTAACTACACTATATATATGTTAACTGCGTGCGTTGGGTTGAGCTCATAGTACAAGTTGAAAGTAAAAGGTTTGCACACAAAAAAAATTACGCGCTAACCCAAATGAAATATTAATATTTCACATTCCAATGTTCTTCATAATGCTATTTATTTTTAAATAAATATTTCTATATTAATCTATATTTTCTGTACCTATACCTGTATATCTATTTCTATAGCTAAGGTACATGTATTTTACATGAACAGTATCAGATATGTATTGAAATATATTTAATAATAAAAAGTACATTATTTTCGATATGAAGAACATAGGAGTAAAAAATATGCATTTTGAGCACATTGAAATATTAAGGGCTAGATTACAAGTGAAGCACTATCGATAGCGCTAGAAGCATAAATGCAATCGCAAGGTCCCAGTATTTTTTACACTCAAATCCAAATTACAAGTTGCAAGTAAATGTGATTGTGCAATCCCAATCGCATTTACCGCTCAAACTTTAAAGTTCACGTAAAGAGTTTGTCTAGGTGAAATAGTTACACTAAACACACTATTAAACCTAAAACCTCCATCCTCCCATTTCGCAAACTACCTAACAAATTATTAACCCTTAAACTGCCAGCCCCACACCGCAAACTACCTAATAAACTAATTACACCTAAACCACCATACCCCCACAACGCAAAGTAACTAAATAAACTATTAACCCCTAAACCACCAGCCCCCCACATAGCAATACCTAAACTACACTATCAACCCCTAAACTGCTAGCTCCCCACATTGCCAAGTCATAAACTATTATCTAAACCCCCTAACATAACCAAAATTAAAATATCCAAAAAGTACAAAATAAATCCTAACTAATTAAAAACGTACGTGTAAAACTAAATTTAATTAGCGCTTCACTTGTAATCTAGCTCTAAATATTAAAATATTTTTTAAAAGTTATTAAAAAAATAAATTATTATACATACAAAATATTTTAAATAATCTATAGAATATATCTATATATTTTACAGTATGTATAATAATTTATTTATTTATTTAAATTTTTAAAAAAACATTTTATATTTAAAATTTCAATAATGCATATTGAATATAGCAATTCTTCACGTGCGCTAACCAGACCGCTTAGGTTCTAAGTTGAGAACACAGATGCGCATTACGCATATTTTACATTTCTATGTTTTTCACATAGAAAATAATGTGCTTTTTCATTATTAAATACATATATATATTTTGGTGCCTTACTGGCACCTTTTTCAAATGGATTCAACCAACATGCAGGCAGATGATGTGACCTGGCATCCGGGAGTCAGGTCACATCATCTGCCTGCATGTTGGTTTAATCCATTATAAAAAAGGTGCCAGTAAGGCACCGAAACGTCATGGGACAGTTTAAAAAATATTATACAATAAAAGCTAAGTTTTACAAAAATTCAGTGAGTGCTGTCTTTACATTAAGACTGTGTTTATTCCTGATCCAGGAATAGATATACAGGAATAGATATATATAGTTATATATATATATATATATAGAAATATGTATTTACAATAAAAAGAACATTATCCTTTAAGTGAAAAACATTGGAGTGTTAAATATGTACAGTAAATATCCAGTAAAATACATAATATATTCTGTATCTACACACATATAAAAAATATTATATATATATATATATATATATATATATATATATATATATATATATATATATATATATATATATACATACATACATATTTAGACATGTGTATGTATGTATCTCTATATTAAAACCATTTACAGGACTTTTTTTTCTAACACCTGAGACCTCATATCTTTGAGCCCTTATAACTTTTTAATGCAATATAAAAAGAAAAAAATATCAGACAGAGGGATTATGGGTGTAACTGCACTTTTAAATTTATTTTTGATGTGTTTTGTGCAACATTTTTGTCTCTGGTAATAGTTAACCAGTGCTCCGAAGTCTCGCTAACCCTATAAGAAAACTTTTTTGGGTGCAGGGTACACCATCTTGTCAATTCTTATACCAATTCTGTAACCAACCAATCCTTTATATAGGTTACTCAATTTACACACAAACTTCCCTTTATTATGGTAATTTTAGTCAGAGGGTCAAGAGTCTTAAGTATATAAGCTTAATGTTTCCACATCGGCATTTGGCTATATACCATGATCACAAGGATAATACAAATATTCCTATGAGTCTCAAAGTCCATAGCCATTCATTAATGTTGTTACGTGTTTCAAATAGCCAATTCCGCTGTTTCAGTGTAAAACACAATCACACACATGAATGAATCCTCACTCTTATACTGTAGCATGCATCCTCATAGCGTCTTTGGACACTGAGTATATTGTATCCGTATGTTCAATTATTCATTAGCCACTACAGTGCCGATACAAAAGCCCAATGTGTGTAAGTGCATAAAGAAGCAATCTTACCCTCTTCTCGTCCTCTCAATTCAACACGGACATACCCTCAGCTTCTTACCGCTTCCCACAGGCAAGAGCGTGTAGCATATGACGTCTCCTCGTCTGGAAGTCGGTCCGGGCATCTATTGGTTGCTGCATGGGTGTGTAAAAAGATCAGCCAATCCTGAACTTGAATAAGTTTGTAAGATCCGTGCTTCACTCGATGGCCCCAAGAACAGTGAATAGAAATAGAAATAGTTGAAAAGGAGCACCGGATCTGTATAAAAACCACCTTAATTGGAAATGTTTAAAACAAGTCGTCATCAGCATACATATGGGGGGGGGGGATACTATGCAGAATTCCCCCAGCTAGAATACTCAATAGGATGACATGTTTCAGCTCAATGCCGTACTCCAAGCCATTAAAAAGCACTGGTATAGTGCTCCCTTAAAACCAAGCTCTAGCTGTGTGATTGGCCCATAAACCACCAATCCAGATCTCCCAAATTTATTAACAATTTCATGACCCTTCGTGTGGCCCACTTTCTATTTAACTTGCACCTTTGGTGCTCTAGATCTATAGACTCTTTAAATCTGATAATAATATACGCAAACGTATGCAATAATGCGATATTGTACTATTCATACCCCAATTAGTTTATGATGCTATTAATCTGCATGTCACCTCATCTTTATTTTTTACAGAGCCGCTCGCTTATTTTAACCTTACCTATACCCTCCTATACTCCCAAGGTACTACATTCCCAGACCAAAATCTAAGTAGTCATTAATCTTACTTGAACTAAACTTAGAATTGAGACGGGGGGGGGTAGTGGTGTGGAGGAGAGAGGGGCGGGCCATTTTTATCATCTTCAGAGACCAAATAGTAACAAATCATGCATATTATAATACTTATAACACAAGTCTGGTATGTCAGTGTTTAGTTCCCTACTGTATGAATACGGATTGTTTGTAGTTATACTACCAGAAGTTAATTAGCTCATACTGAGAATTGAGTCCTTTTGGGACTCTGGTTTTCAGGTGAAAGATCCAATAGATCTCCATCTTTGCCAGCAATTCCGCCCTATCACCACCTCTACTAATTTTCTTTACCTGCTCAATAATTGTCCAACTGAAACTATCTGCTCTTTTGTTGTGTAATTTCGTGAAATGGTTAATTAGTGGAGTGGTGAGTACTCCTTGTTTTATATCTGATAAATGCTCCTTCATTCTTGTCCTAGCCTCCCTTGTTGTTAAACCTGTATATTGTAACTGACTATCTGTGCATGTGATAAGATATATCACATGCATTGAACGACAGTTTAAACAGTTCTTTTTGGAGAAACTTTCTCCTGTCACAGTAGACTGAAACTGGTCTCCCGTGGCCCCCTTGTCACAGGCTTTACAAGCCGCAAAATTGCACTTATAAATGCCATTAAGCCTTAGCCAAGATGAACCACTCTCATATAGATTTGATTTTAGCTCTGTAGGTGCTAATATATTGCCTATTGACCTGTTTTTTCGATACACATATTTTCAGCCACCTTTAACCACCTCTTTTAGGCCATCATCTGCTGACAACATGTTGAAGTGAGATCTCACTATATTGCACACTTCTTCATACTGATTAGAGTAATCAGTTATAAACATAACCTTATCACTTTTTTTCTCCAAGCTTCGTTCGAATGCCCTCCGGCTAGTACTTTTATTTTTCAATAGATCCTCTCTTTGGATTTTATTAACTACTCCTTTGCACTTTTCAATAACTTTATTCGAATAACCTCACCTTCTTAGTTTTTTTGTAAGATTAGCTGCCTCCTGTTGATAAGTATTTTCATTGGAACAATTGCGCTTTAGGCGAATAAATTGCCCTTTGGCAGCCGCCTTAAAGACAGTCTCTGGATGGCAACTCCTAGCATGTAATAAGGAGTTGCCTGAAATTGGTTTATAAAAATTTTTCGTCTCTATTCCTTCACCATGGATACCTTTTAATGTGATGTCCAGAAAGTGGACCTCCTGTTTATCAGACTCCCAGGTGAAGCTGATGCCTACATCATTGATGTTTAGGCCTCGGACAAAATCCAACAAATTCCTCTCATCACCTTTCCAAATAAACAGGAGGTCATCTATGTAGTGCTTGTACCACACAATTTCTCCTTCGTGAGGGTTCCCATCCCCATAGACGTGGGGCCGATCGTGAGTGGTATAGGCTCTCTTTTGGAGCACCTCTCCGAATGGCTGGACTTCATTCTACACCTAATTGTAAGTACCCTCAAGAGCCATCTTATTGATACGAAACATGCATTGAACTTACTCTCCAGGATAACATGGGATAGAGGCAGGAAAGGGTTACATTTCATCCCAACCCAACCAAAAAAAAACCCAATGTAAGGCACTTCATATGTGGAAACAGACCACAATAACTGATGGACATGTGTAAGGAAAAAAAACATTGTTTCAGACAAAAATTATTTTTGCGAATAATAAAAGAAAATTAATTTCGCCTGAATATTCATTCCCTGCACTATTTAGTTTAGTTTAAAACAAAACAAAATTGAATTTTCATAAAATATTTACATTTGTTTTCATTAAAATGAATGTAAATGTTTGGAGACAGTGCTTACCCTATCCTCTGCTTGCCAGAGCCCCGGCCGTGCTAACAGGAGGCTTTGCAGTTTGGCTCCCAGAACCTGCACTAAAGTCAAGTTTAAAGCCTTAAAAATCAATTTGAAGAAAACTAATTTTATCAGTATTTTTTTGTTTAAATTTTGTTGGTGCAATCATTCGGATATTCATTTTCAGAAACTAAAACAAATATACACTTTTAGGTACGAAGGTACATTCATCTGAAAATGAATGCACATCCCTAATAACTGACATAACATGGGAGCACCCATCTCTGCTAAAACTTCTCCATTAAAAGGGAATAAAAAAATTACGGTTGTTTAACTTAATATATTTTTTAACAAATGAGCAAATTTCTCATGTAAATTCAGATACGTTTTCAAGAATACAAAAAACAATCAGGTAAATTTCAGAGGGCAAAACTGATTAAACCTCAGGAAGACAAGGTCACCAGTTAAGGAACATGTCTGACATAATTATCATCACATAAACAAATGCTTGTGCAGTAACACCCCTTACTCTGGCACAGCCAATTACACAAAAGCAGGGCTCATCTATTGCGATACCTTACATTCAATCTTCATTGTATGACGGACATCGGATGAAGAGAAACGTCCATGCCACCGAGGAACACCGCCGTTGAGGACCGCCGCTGAGGATCCACGCATTGGGGAAGACAGCTCCGCACCTCTGCTCCGCGCTGCCTTCGTTCTGGATGAAGATAGAAGATGATGGAGCTGCCTGAAAGAAGACCTTCTCCGCCGGACTTCAGGAATGGTGAGTACCTATTTGGGGCTTAGTCTTAGGCTTTTTTTATTTATTTTTTGGGTTGGCTTTTTTATTTTTTGGGTGGCTTTTTTTTTTTTTAGATTAGGATTTTTTGGGCTGGAAAAGATCTGATTGTCCTTTTAAGGGCAGTTAATTATCTGAATCTGTATGCCCATACAAATGCCCATTTAGTGGCAATTGGTAGTTTAGTTTTTTCTTAGTGTCAGGTTTTTTATTTTGGGGGGTTTGGTGGGTAGGGGGTTTGACTGTTAAGGGGTCATTGGTAATTTGTTTAGGTAAAAGCTGTTTAACTTTAAGGGCTATTGGTAGTTTAGTATTAGATTAGGGGGTGTTTTTGTTTTTAGGGGGATTTTTTATAGGGGTATTAGTTTAGGTTTAATCGCCTAGTCGCTTATAAATCAGTTTGCTATGATCTTACAACCGCAGCTTCTTTTCAATCAGATTGCGGGCTCCCAAGAACCTGCACAGTATTGGGTACAAGCTGCTATCACAGATTCAGTAGCATCTCCAGAAATGTATTAAAGGGAGGTACTTCCAAGATCACCACGGGTATTTTATGGAAGGCGCCACGGTAGGATAATGTAGCAGTGGGCAAAATAAGTGTGCTGCGGGAGGGTTCAGGTTGATCTGCGGGGGGACTGTTGGTGTGAAAATAGATGGATCATCACAGCTAGGGGGAGCCTTGGAAATTTTAGTGACCCTAGATTGATCTTCTATGAAACTCTTTATTATTAATTGTATATGCTTGATAACTCTTTTGTTGTGAAAATATGGATTGGTTTATAGATTATACCTGTTAACTGAAAAGTTTACCCGAAAAGCCAAAATATTGTTCTTCCCCACCTTCTGATAATTTCCTATGACTTCTTTATTATGAGTTCAGTAGGAGCACCAGCATCTATCTGATGGCATTACTGGCCATTTTATTATTCACAGCAGCTTTACAAAAATAGAAATGATGTCCAATACATTCATGGCTAGATTACAAGTGGCACTCATTTGTGTTCAAGCACAAACACCATTGGAAGTAAGTTTTTTATGTGGGCAAGTTAGCAAGCAAATTAAAAGTTCAAAGTAAATTTTTGCATGTGATTGATTAAAACAATTTTTTTAAGTTTTAAAGGTATGTGAGTGGAAAGTGCTGCAAAGTGTGTGTATATATATATATATATATATATATATATATATCAATGTAAATATTTGCATAGGAAATTAGTACATCTAGGCAAGTATCCCCGCTTGCTTTTCCCCAGAAATTCTTAATATACAAAGTTTCCAATGCACAAGAGAATTGTGGGTAAGATATGCAAATTAGATATGCAAATTCTCGTTTTTTTTTGCTTCAAAAATACTGTTTTGACACAGCGATCCTTTTAAAACAGGATTATGACAGCAAACCAGAAATCACTCACTAGACAAGCTTGTTTCGTTATTTTTAGAACTCATCAGTAGGAGATAGATTTCTGGTTGCTGCATTGGAAAAGCTATTTTCATGGTTAAACCAAAATTCATTAAAATTATGGGGGGGAGATAAAAAACTGAAATTAAAATCCTCCATGTCTCAAAATTAAATCAATGTAAATATTTGCATAGGAAATTAGTACATCTAGGCAATTATCCCCGTTTGCTTTTCCCCAGAAATTCTTAATATACAAAGTTTCCAATGCACAAGAGAATTGTGGGTAAGATATGCAAATTAGATATGCAAATTCTCAGTTTTAATTTCAGTTTTTTATCTCCCCCCCATAATTTTAATGAATTTTGGTTTAACCATGAAAATAGCTTTTCCAATGCAGCAACCAGAAATCTATCTCCTACTGATGAGTTCTAAAAAGAACGAAACAGGCTTGTCTAGTGAGTGATTTCTGGTTTGCTGTCATAATCCTGTTTTAAAAGGATTGCTGTGTCAAAACAGTATTTTTGAAGCAAAAAAACTGAGAATTTGCATATCTAATTTGCATATCTTACCCACAATTCTCTTGTGCATTGGAAACTTTGTATATTAAGAATTTCTGGGGAAAAGCAAGCGGGGATACTTGCCTAGATGTACTAATTTCCTATGCAAATATTTACATTGATTTAATTTTGAGACATGGAGGATTTTAATTTTAGTTTTTTATCTCCCCCCCATAATTTTAATGAATATATATATATATATATATATATATATATATATATATATATATATATATATATATATGTGTGTAAATCATATATGTGTTTATATGTATACACATGTGTATATACCGTATATATATATATATATTTATATATATATATATATATATATATATATATATATACACCCATACACATATTTATATATATATACTTTATAGCCCTTTCCATTCAAACACCTTGTCATTTACCATATACCTTTTAACTCTTATAAAAAATATTTATGAATATTTCCATGAATAGTTTTTTTATCAGATTGTGTATATATGAGTTTAACACTTGATTTTAATGTATTTATGTTATGTTTGGTGCACTCTTACTCTTTATGCTAGGTCTCCACTAACCCGACACATGCAAAGTAAGTTTGCACTTGAGCAAACGTGTTTACTTTCAACTTGTAATATGCCCGCAAGTTAGCACAGGCTTGATATTCCTTATCACGACCCATGCTAAAAGTGTAATCTAGTCCTCCTGAAGATCCTCTTAGATGTACATCCTCTTACGTCTTAAATACATATACATAAGTTCATTTGTTCCCTACCCACTGTAGATAGTCTATAAAATAGAGATAGAGATTTGATGAATCTAGACCGCGTATAAAAATACACCTCTAAAATGTCATCTATGGCCATTGCAGAGTGTAATAACAAAAGAAAATAGGCAAAGGTAAAAAAAATAAAATGTAACATTTATTGTGCCAAATTAAAAGCATCTAAGTACAAAAAAGTATCTGACCCTAGGGGTCAGATCTACGCGTTTCGTGCCACAACCTTGGCACTTCATCAGAGCTATAGTTTGGCAAGCAGGGGTCATCAGACGGCTTCATTCATCTGAGCTGACATGAGAGACACAGTGGAGAAATGAGTGACACAGTATAGCTCTCTACAGAGGATAATAAAAAGCATAAATTGACCCATTATCAAAATACATTTTTAATGGAAGCCTGATGAAACCCTGGTCTTGATGTTTACCAGATATGATTCATATAGCACACTATAACTGTCTCCATGCCAGTGAAAAGTACAGTAGATAAAACAATTTAATGTAAATTCATGGACATTAAGTACATATTCCCTTATGTATTTATGACAAACCTATTTTGTTCTTTTTCTTTGTTCAAAGCCATTTAGGATACAACCTTTTGGTCTTAACTTTCATATAGGCCCCTGACATTATTATCAGGAATGAAAGATTGGTATCACAATTTTATCTAATGATGCTCAAATTCTAAAGAGGTTTCGGAGCTCTATTAAAAATTTCCTTTCATACTGCCTGGTAACTCTGGGGACCCATCAGGTATTTGTCTTTTCTTTATCAGATACTGGAACAAGACAAGTTTAATTTAAGGGTATTCTAGCAACTCTAGGAAAGAGATTTCTATGTGCCTCTTCATGAGAGTGTCAAACAAGTGTGTAAATAAACTAGGAAGGTCATAGGGTCTGGATACATCCTGTTTCCTAATTATCTAACTATGCTTAAGCCAATATAATGATGTTCCATAAAAAAATAGACAAATCTGGTCATTTATTCACCAGTGAAAAGAGGTTGAGTGTTGTAGATATCCTTGTCAATTATGAAGACCTTCCTTCATTTGTCCTTAAAATAATAAAACTTGTTTCAGGTAAATATAAGACATTTAAGATATTTGGTGGAAACTGTAAGAAAGAAGCTAATATAATACATTGCATGTACTTTTGTGTAAAATGGGGAAGTGATCTCCACCAGCTGTCCTTCATGATTTCCCTTTTGATCATAACGATATGCAATTAATTGTTTTTCATTAACGCTTCTAAACTTCTTTTCTTTTTCATTTCTTTCCCAGTTACTTACATTCTCAATGTCTGTGTTTAATTCCTTTTAATTTATTAAAGCCACACTCTCCTTGATCACTGAGACAGAAGGTGATTGTCATAGAACAGGGCTCTCAGATTTCTTAATGCCGTGTTTGAGCTTGCATGATAATGTACCTTTCTATCTGAGGAGAATTTTGCAATGAATAATGCAGATTTATTTTATTCAAAAGTGCACATTGTTTTATGTTTTATTTTTCACTGATTTCCCTGTCTCCTAGAACAAAAAACTATTTTTAACCAATGACAAACTAGTATAAATAACTAGGATTTAACTATAAATTGTTGTTTGCACATTCACAGTTAAAGAAAGAGATTGGGGTAGCATTGCTCTCTTTTTTTAAGGTGGAATCAGGGGCGGAACTGCCATTAGTGCAGCAGGTGCAGTGGAACCAGGGCCCAAGTTCTCGGGGGGCCCATAGCAACCAGTCTATACAAAGGCATGTGCAGAATGTGTATAATCCTAATTCTGGGGAGCCTTTTATAAGAGCAGGATGTAGGCCCAACTATCTATCATCTATCTATCTATCTATCTATCTATCATCTATCTATCTATCTATCTATCTATCTTTAAAATCATCATACATAGCAGCATGTATATTATTACTATTGCTTACTACTGAGTTACATTTTGGGGGGGTGGGCCCAAATAAAATTTGCACTGAAGCCCTGAGGAGGTTCACTACTGGGTGTTTAAGCACTTATTCAGTATCATTAAAGGGACAGTCAACACCAGAATTTTTGTTGTTAAAAAAGAAAGATAATCCCTTTATTACCCATTCCCCAGTTTTGCATATCCAACACAGTTATAATAATACACGTTTTACCACTGTAATTATCTTGTATCTAAGCCTCAGCAGACTGCCCCCTTATTTCAGTTCTTTTGACAGACATGCAGTTTAGCCAATCAGTGCTCACTCCTAGGTCACTTTACGTGCATGAGCTCAATGTTATCTATATGAAACATGTGAACTAATGCCCTCTAGTGGTCAAAATGTATTCAGATTAGAGGCAGTCTTCAAGGTCTAAGAAATTGGCATATGAACCTCCTAGGTTTAGCTTTCAACTAAGAATACCAAGAGAACAAAGCAAAATTGGTGATAAAAGTAAATTGGGAAGTTGTTTAAAATTGCATGCCCTATTTAAATCATGAAAGTTTTTTTTGGACTTGACTGTCCCTTTAATCATTAATAAAACACACATTTATAGTTATCATCTACAACATATACAGTATATACATTTTTAAAAGCTGATTATACATATACCTATAGAGCCCCTGTTCAAATCCCTTCAAACTGTAATGCAAATGCTAAACTTTCAAAACTGACATTCTGTTTGTTTTTAATAACGCACATTTTTTTTTTCAGTTACAGTTTTTGAGGTAACAATTTGAACAGTAGCGGATCTACTCAACAGAGGGCCCTGGTGGAAAAAAAATGTTTGGGCCCCCCAAAAGGTAACTGTATAATGATTTTGAGGCTAGATCGATAGGATGGATAAATAGGTACCTACACCTGCTACCTGCACTAATAAAAGGCTCACCTGTATTTGGATTGTACACATTCTTCACAAGCCTATTTATAGACTGACTGCTATGGGGCCACCTAGTTCTTGGGCCCCAGTGAAACTGCACCTGCTGAACCAATGGTACTTCCACCCCTGAATTTCAAGCTCATGGGGTATAAACACCATGCATTTTAGGATTGTGATAGCTGAATAAAAAAACACTCTGACAATACAGACGTTCAGAAGTCATTATCTACTGAAAACACAAGGTTGTGATCCTCCCCATACTAGAATTGGTAGTGCAAAAATGGCATGTGCCAACAAATGAGTGCATGTCAATATTACATTAAAATATGTCTTTAATGTTATTTTAAGCACCCCAAAGACGAAACTGACTTATACTTTAATGCTTGTGGCTTAAATTATGTGTATTTTTTTTTTTTAATTTAGGCAAAGAATGTCCTTTCTCTGTCCCTTAGGACAACATTGATTTATTTCTAAATTTCAGAAATCTTTTTGCCTTTAGCTGTCTTTTTAATGTTGTCAGCTTGTTCCTCATAAATACAGCATGTTTATTAAATATGTGTACGTCTTTAAAGAAGTCTGTGTCAAGATAAATAGAAGGAGAGAAGATAAGAAATGATGAAAAGGCAGAAGAATACTGACGGTTTATATATCTCTGTATACACACGCACATTTAACTTAGGCAGACACTAGGCTTAATTATATTTTTTTAATTGCTTAGACACAACATTTGTTTTTATCATAGGGTTTTTGAATCATTTGTATAGGGTGAAGATTTAATTTAGTTACCATCTGTATGAAACTTTCATCTAGGAAAATAATTTGCATACAGTCTTATCTCTGGAAATTAGACAGGTGTAAATAGGTTGTTACAGATGAAAGAATCAGGCATGCATTAGCTCGAAATTATTTCTTTAACGGTTCCTATTAATATGAAATCGCTCCCTCTTGATCTTTTTTGCTATATATGCAAATGTGTGCATATATCTGCTATAGAAAACAGAACATGAAACATTTTAACAGAAAGAAAAAAACACCACCCATACATCATTTTTTTTTCTTTTTTTTTTTTAATAATCATGATTTTATTAATTAATTTCTGAATCAAAATTGTGTTGATGTAACAGTGCTCTAGACATAAAATGTTACAGGTATCAGGGGCCCCATTACATATGCGGCGTCGCCCGCAAAAGCTGGCGACACCGGTTTTTGCACGGGTTTGGTATCCTATATACAGCGCCGCCTATAAATGCGGCATGTATATTTCACTAACATGGGACCGCATGGCGAAAATGGAGAAATCTTACTCCATTTTCACCTCGTCCACATCGCCGCCACTATAATAAAGTTATTAGTATAGGATTAAGCTTGCATTCTATTGGCTGTTCCAATCAGCCAATAGAATGCAAGCTCAATCCTATTGAGTGGGAGAAAGGGGATATTTAAAAACAATCTAAGGGATCTGGGATGGGTGGGGGGTTGGTCTTTGGAGGGGGGGAGCAACACTACAGAAAAGGGAAAAATAATATAAAAGGCACACTTTTTTTCTAAACTAGGTACTGGCAGACAGCTGCCAGTACCCAAGATGGTGCCCATTAAGGTAGAGGGGGAGGGTTAGGGAGCTGATCAGTGAGGTTGGGGGCTAAGGGGGATCCTACACAGCAGCATATGTAAATATACTAAAAAATGCACACACAAAAACCCAAATATACCTTTTATTTTAGTACTGGCAGACTTTCTGCCAGTACTTAAGATGGCGGGGACAATTGTGGGGTAGGGGAGGGAAGAGAGCTGTTTTGGTGAGGGATCAGGGGATCTGATGTTTCAGATGGGAAGCTGATCTCTACACTAAAGCTAAAATTAACCCTGCAAGCTCCCTACAAGCTACCTAATTAACCCCTTCACTGCTAGCCATAATACACGTGTGATGCGCAGCAGCATTTAGCGGCCTTCTAATTACCAGAAAGCAACGCCAAAGCCATATGTGTCTGCTATTTCTGAACAAAGGGGATCCCAGAGAAGCATTTACAACCATTTGTGCCATAATTGCACAAGCTGTTTGTAAACAATTTTTTTTATTTGATCGCATTTGGCGGTGAAATGGTGGCAAGGAATATACCAAAATGGGCCTAGATCAATAATTTGGGTTGTCTACTACACTAAACTAAAGCTAAAATTAACCCTACAAGCTCCCTACAAGCACCCTATATAACTCCTGCACTGCTGGGCATAATACACATGTGGTGCGCAGCAGCATTTAGCGGCCTTCTAATTACCAAAAAGCAACGCCAAAGCCATATATATCTGCTATTTCTGTACAAAGGGGATCCCAGAGAAGAACTTACAACCATGTATGCCATAATTGCACAAGCTGTTTGTAAATGATTTCAGTGAGAAACCTAAAATTGTGAAACATTTAACGTTTTTTTTTTTTTTATTTGATCACATTTGGCAGTGAAATGGTGGCATGAAATATACCAAAATGGGCCTAGATCAATACTTTGGGTTGTCTACTACACTACACTAAATCTAAAATTACCACAAAAAGCTCCCTACATGCTCCCTAATTAACCCCTTCACTGCTGGGCATAATACACGTGTGGTGCACAGTGGCATTTAGCGGCCTTCTAATTACCAAAAAGCAACGCCAAAGCCATATATGTCTGCTATTTCTGAACAAAAGGGATCCCAGAGAAGAATTTACAACCATTTATGCCATAATGGCACAAGCTATTTGTAAATCATTTCAGTGAGAAACCGAAAGTTTGTCAAAAATTTTGTGAAAAAGTGAACGATTTTTTGTATTTGATCGCATTTGGCGGTGAAATGGTTGCATGAAATATACCAAAATGGGCCTAGATCAATACTTTGGGTTGTCTTCTAAAAAAAATATATACATGTCAATGGCTATTCAGGGATTCCTGAATGATATCAGGGTTCCAATGTAACTAGTGTTAATTTTGAAAAAAAGTGGTTTGGAAATAGCAAAGTGCTACTTGTATTTATGGTCCTATAACTTGCAAAAAAAGCAAAAAAACATGTAAACATTGGGTATTTCTAAACTCAGGACAAAATGTTGAAACTATTTAGTGTGAATGTTTTTTGGTGGTTGTAGATGTGTAACAGATTTTGGGGGACAAAGTTAGAAAAAGTGTGTTTTTTTCCATTTTTCATCATATTTTATATATTTTTTTATAGTAAATTACAAGATATGATGAAAATAATGGTATCTTTAGAAAGTCCATTTAATGGCGAGAAAAACGGTATATAATATGTGGGGGTACAGTAAATGAGTAAGAGGAAAATTACAGCTAAACACAAACACCGAAAAAATGTAAAAATAGCCTCGGTCCCAAACGGACAGAAAATGGAAAAGTGCTGTGGTCATTAATGGGGTTAAAGTTAGTGGCTGTTAGGGTTAGACTAAGGGTTAGGTTTAGGGGTTAATAACTTTAGTATAGTGGCAGTTATTTTGGTGGCAGCAGATTATGGGTTAATAACAGTAATGTAGGTTGCGGCTATGTTAGGGACAGCAGATTAGGGGTTAATAATATTTAACTAGTGTTTGCGATGCGGGAGTAGGGGTTAATATGTTTATTCTAGTGGCGGCGATGTCGGGAGCGGCAGATTAGGGGTTAATTTTTTTTTAGTGTTTGCGATGCGGGAGGGCCTCGGCTTAGTGGTTAATAGGTAGTTTATGGGTGTTAGCGTACTTTTTAGCACTTTAGTTATGAGTTTTATGGTACGGCTTTGTAACATAAAAGCCATAACTACTGACTTTCAGTTTAAGGTACGGATCTTGGAATTATGGGCTGTACCGCTCACTTTTTGGCCGGACAGGCAAACTCGTAATACCGGCGCTATGGAAGTCCCATTGAAAAAGGACTTTTTGAAAGCTGCGGTAGTTACGTTGCGTTACGGCCAAAAAAGTGTGCGGTACAGAAATACCTACAAGACTTGTAATACCAGCGGTAGTGAAAAAGAGCCATAAAGCTATTTTTTCACTCATACCGCAAAACTCATAATCTAGCCGTAAATTAATTGAATACAGAGATTAAAGTCATATTAAACCTCATTTTTTTCTTTAATGGTTCAGATAGAGCATAAAATTTTAAGCAACTTTCTAATTTAATCCAATTATCAAATCTTCTTGGCGCTCTTGCTATCTTTATTTGAAAAGCAGCTTAGGAGACAGTCCCTTTTTGTTGCAGCACCTGGGTAGCGCTTGCTGATTGGTGGCTAAATATACTGCTGAACCTAAAGTGGCCTGGCTCCTAAGCTTTACATTCCTGCTTTTTAAAAAAAGATAGCAAGAGAACAAATAAAAATTGATTAAAGGAGTAAATTAGATAGTTGCTTAAAATTGCATGCTCTATCTGAATCATGAAAGAAAAAAAAAATAGGTTTAGTATCCCTTTAAGTAAACCAAAAAGAAAAAAAAATGATAAGGTATAAACAAGAATTTTTATAACGAAAAGAGAGGAGTTATAAAGATAAGAGACATGATGATTCCAGATTATATTGAAGGAATAAAAATCATTTCCATAGAAGATACAATGAAGAACTGAATAAAAATAAAAATAAAGGTTATTCTAATGAAAGTAAACAAGAGAAAAAGTATATTCAAAAAACAGAATTAAAACCTAATTATAGCTTAAGGCAGAGCTTTCCAAACTTTTCATGTTGGTGACACACTTTTTAGACCTACATCATTTTGTGACACAGTAATTCAGTTGTACTGGCAAACAGGAGGTTAAACTAACTTGTTTTAAGAGATACGGACACATACACAAATTATATAACGAAATGTACAAGTAACAATATGTATGTATGTGCAAGAATTAAAAAAAAGTTTAATACCACCAATAGCTACTTACTATTTTTTTTTTTTTTTTATTTATAACCAGCGGTACATGCCATAAAAAAACAAAAAATAAATCACAATATAGTTATTGCTCCACGCAGGGCCACATACAGCATAACATAAAAAAGCCAATCTAGAATCAACGGATATAATTATAACATTCTGGACTTTATAAAACATTAAATTTTACCCCAAAGTGGTTCTCTTGATTCTATGTATATACTACTGGGATTTTTCTCTTTTTTCTATCCTATTCCCCTTTCCCTCTTCCCTTCTTTTCTATGCAACAAACTTTACAGAACATAATTTAGAAATAAACATAGGATCATGGCACGTTTTAGTGTACATATTCGAGTACCAGGAGATTAAGACGAGAGAAAAAAAAAAAAAAAAAAGGAGAAGAACCAACCCCTACCCTCTCTCTCTCCTCTCCCCCTCAACCCCTCAATATTGGTCTATACTCAAAATCTCCAGTACCAGCTTTAATACCAAGAGCTTGGAAAAAGACCTCTTAATATAAGACCCTCAAAATAATCCGATTTATGAAACTTTTTAGTCAGTATGTATTGTGTAGAGATGGAGAATGATTGAATGATCCCCAACCAGTTATTAAAGAAGTTTTGGATTTGTCTATTCTGTACATTTATTATATTATGTTGTTCAAAAATAATTTGTGATTTAAGTGCTTCAATAAATGCCCGGAATGAACTAACTTGTTTTAAGAGATACGGACACATACATAAATTATATAACGAAATGTACAAGTAACAATATGTATGTATGTGCAAGAATTAAAAAAAAGTTTAATACCACCAATAGCTACTTACTATTTTAATGGGATGTATGAGGTTGATGGGATGAACACAGTTTCTGAATATTTGGTGGAATATTAGACACTCGCATTTTTAAGCTTCCCCTTCTTATCCATATATCAAGAGCAGGAACAGCAATGCACTACTGGGAGCTAGCTGCAAAAAAACCCCAACACTTTGACTTCTGACTTCAGCTCAGCGTTTAAGCTGCTGCCCTCAGAGCTCTGCCAGTCCGACTGACTACTGCCCGCGCTGCAAACACACTGCTGTCCCACTCACTGACTACACATGCAGTCACGAGCCAATTAAGGAGACTACACGTACAGTCAGGAGCCAATGTGCCGCCAAAGCCGCCAATGGGAATAGTTTCAGTTCCCACTGAGCTGCGCTAATAGGTTAAGATGATCTGTGACCCCTAGGTATCAATCACGTGTCAACCATGTCATATGCGTAGCAAGCGGAAAGTCGGAAACCAAAAAAAAAATTTGAAAAAATTAAAATTAAAAAAAAAAAATTGTGCTGAAGCAGGGACACACCTACACACTGCTGCCGACACACTAGTGTGTCCCGACACACAGTTTGGAAAGCACTGGCTTAAGGACTAGAGAGCGAATTAGAAGCTTTTAGAATGAAAATAAAAAAGAATAAAAATGATAATTGCCAAACAGTCAAAAATAAAAGAACATCTAAATCTAGGACTTAAGGTAAATTTGAGATTGAATTATAAACACAGTTAGAGTAGTTGCACCTATGTTGTTAAAAACAAAGTCTGAAAATGGATAACACTAAGGTCAATACTTAAAAAATAATAAAAATAATTTAAATTAGGCGAGATAGTAGAAAATAATTTAAATTAGGCGAGATAGTAGAAAATAATACTATCTCACCTAATTTAAAGGATTTTTATTATTTTTTAAGTATTGACCTTAGTGTTATCCATTTTCAGACTTTGTTTTTAACAACATAGGCGCAACTACTCTAACTGTTTATATAATTTAGCTTCTATATTTGCCAATTTGTCTGTGTTTTATTGGCATAGTGTGGTTGTTTAGTGGAGATACACTACACTATTTTTTATTTCCATATCCTCTTTCTTGCTAAATTTGAGATTGAAACACAGAATATTTTTGGAACGTTAAGGGCTAGGTTACAAGTGAGGCGCAAACTGTTTTGTGCAAGCGATATCATCTTTTCACAAGCCTTTTTTAATTGCGCTAATATTACAAATTGATTGAAATTGCGATTGTGCTAGCGCAATCACCATTTATGCTTCAATCCTTACTGTGATCTCAGAGCTGTGGTTAACTGTTTTCTGAAACAAAAAAGTTGCACAAAACACTTCAAAAATACATTAAAAAGTATAGTTACACTCATATTAACACTGTAATAAAATAAAAATAAAAAATATTTCACAAAATAGTTGTAAGGGCTCTAAAGATATGAATTAGAACAGTAGGCCAGAAGCATTGCCCACAACCTCTGCCATTGCAAAACTCCTATGCTGCTCTTGCCGAACACACTTGTGATGAGGAGATTGCTGTTTCTGAGCCCTCTGAAGCTGTAACGGGTAATTCAAATCTATTGGTACCTGATTCTCCAGGTAACATCACACAGGAAAGAACTGCAGATGTGTTTTTGAGGAAAAGACTGTTAGTGGGTGACTCTGTTTTGAGGAATGAGTATTTAGGTGAAAGTAGCTACTGCTCACAGGGATAATAATCGTATT
Source organism: Bombina bombina (assembly GCF_027579735.1). Lineage (NCBI taxonomy): Eukaryota > Metazoa > Chordata > Amphibia > Anura > Bombinatoridae > Bombina > Bombina bombina. Next base: position 1,082,943,463 of record NC_069504.1, read on the forward strand.
TTGAGAATTGTTAAGGCAGCAGGAAAGGGAAGTGAGTTAGATGTGATTGTTCATTTAGGAACAAATGATCTGTCTAGTAATTATGTTGCTGCTGTTCAGAAAGAGTTTTGTGACCTAGGTAATCATGTAGAGAATGTGGCATCAACTCTATCATTTTCTGCTATTTTACCTGTGTATGGCCAGGAAGCAGGAAAGATGGAGCGGATGACAACATTTAATTCTTGGTTAGATAAGGGGTGCAGGGAACGAGGATTTGGTTTTATTGGCCATTATAGCTCAGTTTGGCAAGATACTAGGTTATTTAGGAGAGATGGCTTGCATTTGGATGTTAAAGGAACAGAGTATCTGGGAGAGGAGTTCAAATACTTTATTAGAAATCATTTAAACTAATAAAGGGGGGTAGCATTAATAAATCCACCTGCCCCCCACAGCATGCCAAAACTGTTAGTCCAAGTAACAATTCTAGAAATTCTAGTAGGAAAATGCTTCGTACCATTAGCACAAATGCTCGCAGCTTAGGAAATAAATTACCTGAACTCATTTCGATAATGACTAGGGACAACTTGGATTTAGTAGCTATAACAGAAACATGGTACAATGATTTGCATGACTGGGACATAGTCATACCTGGATACAGGTTATTTAAAAAGAACAGAGTAGGAAAGAAATGTAAAGGAGTTGCTCTGTATGTAAATGAAAATATTAGTAACAAATGATGAGGTGGAAAATATTTAGGTGACTTTGGAAATTGGAGATAAAAACGTGTTTGGAATAGGGGTTGTATATAGGCCTCCATTGCAGGATGAAAAACTGGACAATCTGTTATTAGAAGAAATAACCAAAATGACCATGAAGGGTAAGGCTATAGTAATGGGGGACTTTCATTTGCCAGATATAGACTGGAAGATTCCTACTGCTAGATCAGCTAGAAGCAGGTACATTCTTGAATCTCTGCTAGGGGAATCACTTGAGCATTTAGTTAAGGAACCAACTTGTAAGGAAGCTATATTAGATGCAATACTTACAAACAGTGATACAGTTTCAGATGTGTCTGTAGGTGAGAATTTAGGATCCAGTGATCATCAATCTGTTTGGTTTAGAATTCATGTGCAGAAACTGTCCACCCAGACAAAAACAAAAGTTTTAGACTTTAAGAAGGCAGATTTGTCATTAATGGGAGAATACCTAAAAAACTATTTAAAAGGGAAAACTCTTATTACAGGGGTTCAAGAACAGTGGGAATTTGTGAAGGGTGCCATTTTAGATGCAACCACCCACTGTATTAGACATGTCTGTAAAAGTAAAAGAAAGCGGAAACCAATTTGGTGTTCCAAAGAAGTAGCACATGCTGTAAAGAAAAAAAAAGATAGCTTATAAAAATTACAGAAACACACAATCAGATGATGATAGGAAAATGTGGAGACTCCAAGAAAAAAAGACTAAGCAGTTAATTAGGAAGGTTAAAGCTCATGCAGAAGAGAAGATAACACAGTCATCATGGGGACAACAGATTCTTTAGATATATCAGTGAAAGAAGAAAAAAACAAGGCAGGAATAGTAAAATTGAAATCAGTTGATGGTAGAATAATATAATAATTATTACTTCTGTTCTGTTTTCACAAAAGATTGTGAAGATAGAATGTCTACATTAAGGGATGCTACGAAAAATATAAACAAGATTAACACTAATCTTTTTACAGAGGATGAGGTTTTGCTAGCATTATCAATAATAAATGTTAAAAAGGCAGTGGGTCCTGATAATATTCATCCAAGGGTTTTAAAAGAACTTCGATCTGTGCTAACTGTCACATTAACTGATGTGTTTAATCAGTTACTATTAACAGGAGCTGTCCCAGATGATTGGAGAATAGCAAATGTAATACCTCATCATAAAAAGGGCAGTAAGGAAGAACGTGATAACTACAGGCCCGTTAGTTTAACTTCAATAGTAGGGAAATTAATAGAAAGCCTCTTAAAGGAAAGAATTATGACTTACATAAAGACAAACAATTTAGAGGACCAAAATCAGCATGGTTTTACTTCAGGGAGATCATGTCAGACTAATCTAATTGACTTATTTGAATATGTAAAAAAAAGTATTAGACAAGGGTTGAGCAGTTGATGTAGCATATCTAGATTTCAACAAAGTATTTGACACCGTCCCACACAATAAACTAATTCTGAAACTGTATCTCCTTGGTCTAGACTCAAAAATTGTGAACTGGGTGGAATGCTGGCTTAAGGACAGAAACAAACCGCTAGATTTAGAGTTCTGTGACCAAAGGGGTGCGTTAGCTACGCGTGCTTTTTTTCTCCCGCACCTTTTAAATACCGCTGGTATTTAGAGTTCACAGAAGAGCTGCATTCGGCTCCAAAAAGGGAGCGTAGAGCATAATTTACCGCCACTGCAACTCTCAATACCAGCGGTGCTTACGGACGCGGCCAGCTTCAAAAACGTGCTCGTGCACGATTCCCCCATAGGAAACAATGGGGTGGTTTGAGCTGAAAAAAAACCTAACACCTGCAAAAAAGCAGCGTTCAGCTCCTAACGCAGCCCCATTGTTTCCTATGGGGAAACACTTCCTATGTCTGCACCTAACACCCTAACATGTACCCCGAGTCTAAACACCCCTAACCTTACACTTATTAACCCCTAATCTGCCGCCCCCGCTATCGCTGACCCCTGCATATTTTTTTTAACCCCTAATCTGCCGCTCCGTACGTTATCCCTATGTACCCCTAATCTGCTGCCCCTAACACCGCTGACCCCTATATTATATTTATTAACCCCTAAATCTGCCGCCCCCAAAGTCGCCGCCACCTACCTACAATTATTAACCCCTAATCTGCCGACAGAACCTCGCCGCTACTATAATAAAGTTATGAACCCCTAATCCGCCTCATTAACCCTATAATAAATAGTATTAACCCCTAATCTGCCCTCCCTAACATCACCGACACCTAACTTCAAGTATTAACCCCTAATCTGCCGACCGGACCTCACCGTTACTCTAATAAATTTATTAACCCCCTAAAGCTAAGTCTAACACTAACACCCCCTAAGTTAAATATAATTATTATCTAACAAAATAAATTAACTCTTATTAAATAAATTAATCCTATTTAAAGCTAAATACTTACATGTAAAATAAACCCTAATATAGCTACAATATAAATTATAATTATATTGTAGCTATTTTAGGATTTATATTTATTTTACAGGCAACTTTGTATTTATTTTAACCAGGTACAATAGCTATTAAATAGTTAATAACTATTTAATAGCTACCTAGTTAAAATAATTACAAAATTACCTGTAAAATAAATCCTAACCTAAGTTACAATTAAACCTAACACTACACTATCAATAAATTAATTAAATAAACTACCTATAATTATCTACAATTAAACCTAACACTACACTATCAATAAATAAATTAAATACAAATAAATACACTAACTAAAGTACAAAAAATAAAAAAAAGAACTAAGCTACAAAAAATAAAAAAGAACTAAGTTACAAAAAATAAAAAAATATTTACAAACATTATAAAAATATTACAACAATTTTAAGCTAATTACACCTACTCTAAGCCCCCTAATAAAATAACAAAGCCCCAAAAATAAAAAAATGCCCTACCCTATTCTAAAATAAAAATAGAAAAGCTCTTTTACCTTACCATCCCTTAAAAGGGCCTTTTGCGGGGCATGCCCCAAAGAATTCAGCTCTTTTGCCTGGAAAAAAACCATACAATACCCCCCCCCAGCATTACAACCCACCACCCAAATACACCTAATCTAACCCAAAACCCCCTTAAATAACCTAACACTAAGCCCCTGAAGATTTTCCTACCTTGTCTTCACCGCGCAGGGTATCACCGATCGGTCCAGAGGAGGCTCCGAAGTCTTCATTCAAGCCCAAGCGGGGGCTGAAGAGATCCATCATCGGGCTGAAGAGGTCCATCATCGGGCTGAAGTCTTGATCCAAGCGGCGGCTGAGGAGGTCCATCATCGGGCTGAAGTCTTCTATCAAGCGGCATCTTCAATCTTCTTTCTTCCGGATCCATCTTCATCCCGCCGATGCGGAACATCCATCCTGCCCGACGACTTCCCGATGAATGACGGTTCCTTTAAATGACATCATCCAAGATGGCGTCCCTCGAATTCCGATTGGCTGATAGGATTCTATCAGCCAATCGGAATTAAGGTAGGAAAATTCTGATTGGCTGATGGAATCAGCAAATCAGATTGAGCTCGCATTCTATTGGCTGTTCCCACTCTACCATTTACTTACTGGGATAAGCCCAGGGTCACCAACAAAAGAGGAAGAAATTGAAGAGATCTGCCCGTAAAAACCGACATAGTACCTGAAGATAAATCTTGCATGTGGTTAAAAAAGGATAAAGGCTGTTTTTGATGTACTAGTTGCGTGACATGCAACAGCATGCTCACCGGTCCATCTTTTCAACACCCTGACAAGAGAAAGAAATATCAAACACTTCCTGACCTGCACAACTACATACATCATTTACCTACTGCATTGCCCATGCGGCAAGTTCTACACTAGCAAAATGTGTGACAATGAGCTCATGAGGATGGCGAATCATCGATTTTCTATCCGTCAAGTCCTGGACACCAAGAAAGCTGAACAACCAGTGGCTCACCATTTCCTGGAAGCTAAACATTCTGTGAAGGACTTAAGGTTTTGTATAATTGATCATGTCCCCCCCAGAAGAATTTACTCAAGAGAGAGACGAGGTGGATTTTTGAGCTTGGAACTCTTGTACCCAAGGGACTCAATATCAACACGGGATGGCAATGCTATCTCTAAGGACTGCTTATAATTAGTAATGTCGCGAATAGTTCGCCGGCGAATAGTTCCCGGTGAACATAGCATGTTCGCGTTCGCTGCTGCGGGCGAACATATGCAATGTTCGATCCGCCCCCTATTCGTCATCATTGAGTAAACTTTGACCCTGTATCTCACAGTCTGCAGACACATTCCAGCCAATCAGCAGCAGACCCTCCCTCCCAGACCCTCCCAGCTAATGGACAGCAGCCATTTTAGATTCATTTGGAAGCTGCATTGTTAGTGAGAGGAGGGACAGTGTAGCTGCTGGTGATTTAATAGGGAAATTGATAGCTAGGCTAGTGTATTCAGTGTCCAGTACAGTCCTGAAGGACACATCTGATCTCTGCTGTAAGGACAGCACCACAAAAAGCCCTTTTTAGGGCTAGAACATCATTTTTTTCCTGTGTAATCTAATTGCAGTTGCCTGCCTGCCGGGCCCACTTGCTACCACTCATATCTGGTGTAACAGTAGTGTAAATTTAAAAAAAAAAAAAACTTTTTTGACTGTGAAACATCAGTCTGCTAGTGTAATCTAATTGCAGTTGCCTGCCTGCCTACCAGCGTGTGTGCCAGGCCCACTTGCCCAGTGTCACCACTCATATCTGGTGTAACAGTAGTGTAAATTTGAAAAAAAAAAAATTTGGACTGTGAAACATCAGTCTGCTTGTGTAATCTAATTGCAGTTGCCTGTCTGCCAGCGTGTGTGCCAGGCCCACTTGCCCAGTGCCACCACTCATATCTGGTGTAACAGTAGTGTAAATTAAAAAACAAAAAACTTTTTTGACTGTGAAATATCAGTCTGCTAGTGTAATCTAATTGCAGTTACCTGCCTGCCAGCGTGTGTGCCAAACCCACTTGCCCAGTGCCACACCACTCATATCTGTTGTAACAGTAGTGTAAATTAAAAAAAAAAACTTTTTTGACTGTGAAACATCAGTCTGCTTATGTAATCTAATTGCAGTTGCCTGCCTGCCAGCGTGTGTGCCAGGCCCACTTGCCCAGTACCACCACTCATATCTGGTGTAACAGTAGTGTAAATTAAAAAAAACACTTTTTTGACTTTGAAACATCAGTCTGCTAATTGCAGTTGCCTGCCTGCCAGCGTGTGTGCCAGGCTCACAGCGTATACTGTGCCCACTTGCCCAGTGCCACCACTCATATCTGGTGTAACAGTAGTGTAAATTTAAAAACAATAAACTTTTTGGACTGTGAAAAATTAGTCTGCTTTTTTTGTGTCAGACTCACAGCGTATACTGTGCCCACTTGCACAGTGCCACCACTCATATCTTGTTTAATAGTAGTGTAAGTGTACATTTAAAAACCAAAAAAACTTTTTGGACTGTGAAACATAAGTCTGCTTTTTTGTGTCAGGCTCACAGCGTATACTGTGCCCACTTGCCCAGTGCCACCACTCATATCTTGTTTAATAGTAGTGTAAGTGTACATTTAAAAAAATAAAAACTTTTTGGACTGTGAAACATCAGTCTGCTTTTTTGTGTCAGGCTCACAGCGTATACTGTGCCCACTTGCCCAGTGCCACCACTCATATCTTGTTTAATAGTAGTGTAAGTGTACATTTAAAAACAAAAAAACGTTTGGACTGTGAAACATCAGTCTGCTTTTTTGTTTCAGGCTCACAGCTTATACTGGGCCCACTTGCCCAGTGCCACCACTCATATCTTGTTTAATAGTAGTGTAAGTGTACATTTAAAAAAATAAAAACTTTTTGGACTGTGAAACATCAGTCTGCTTTTTTGTGTCAGGCTTACAGCGTATACTGTGCCCACTTGCCCAGTGCCACCACTCATATCTTGTTTAATAGTAGTGTAAGTGTACATTTAAAAACAAAAAAACTTTTTGGACTGTGAAACATCAGTCTTCTTTTTTGTTTCAGGCTAACAGCTTATACTGGGCCCACTTGCCCAGTGCCACCACTCATATCTTGTTTAATAGTAGTGTAAGTGTACATGTAAAAAATAAAAAATTTTGGACTGTGAAACATCAGTCTGCTTTTTTGTGTCAGGCTCACAGCGTATACTGTGCCCACTTGCCCAGTGCCACCACTCATATCTTGTTTAATAGTAGTGTAAGTGTACATTTAAAAAAATAAAAACTTTTTGTACTGTGAAACATTAGTCTGCTTTTTTGTGTCAGGCTCATAGCGTATACTGTACCCACTTGCCCAGTGCCACCACTCATATCTTGTTTAATAGTAGTGTAAGTGTAATTTTGAAAACAAAAAAAACTTTTTGGACTGTGAAACATCAGTCTGCTTTTTTGTGTCAGGCTCACAGCTTATACTGGTCCCACTTGCCCTGTGCCACCACTCATATCTTGTTTAATAGTAGTGTAAGTGTACATGTAAAAAAATAAAAACTTTTTGGACTGTGAAACATCAGTCTGCTTTTTTGTGTCAGGCTCACAGCTTATACTGGGCCCACTCGCCCAGTGGCACCACTCATATCTTGTTTAATAGTAGTGTAAGTGTACATTTAAAAAAAATGACAGGCAGGTGCCATTGTGGTCATTGTGCTGTGATTCCCTTTGGCACTAGAATAATGCCCAGTGTTCAGAGGCCACGTCCCATGAACTCAAAAGTTCTGAGGAAATAGTTGACTTTATAACACAGGACACCCAATCTTCTATAGCTTCCGCTCCGAAACTTGACACACCATCCTCCTCCAGCTTATCTTCGGGCACCTCTCAAGTTACCACTCGCCCGCCTGCCGCCACCACCAACACTAGCACCACAGCTGCTTCACTTGATCTGTCAGAGGAGTTTTTTACACATCAGTTGGAAGAAATGAGTGATGCGGAACCATCATTGACAGAGGATGTAGAAAACAGTGATATGTCTCAGTCAGGCAGAATTACAGACATGGACGTACGGTGTGATGATGATGATGTTGTACCCGCTGCTGCTTCCTTTGTTGATTTGTCAGATACAAGTGAAGCGGTTGATGATGATGATGTGTCCGTGGATGTCACGTGGCTGCCCGCTAGAAGAGAAGAAGAACAGGGGGAAAGTTCAGATGGGGAGACAGATAGGTGGAGGAGGAGACAAGTTGGAAGCAGGGGGAGGTAGTCGCAAGGAGCTAGTGGCACAGACAGCAAGCATCGGCACCCGGGGTCAGCCAGACAGCACGCCAATCAACGCATGCTGTTGCCACCACCAGAATGCCGTCATCGCAGAGCTCAGCAGTGTGGCATTTTTTTTGTGTGTCTGCCTCTGACAACAGTGATGCCATTTGCAACCTGTGCCAAAAGAAACTGAGTCGTGGGAAGTCCAACACCCACCTAGGTGCTTTGCGAAGGCACATGATCGCACATCGCAAACGCCTATGGGATCAACACATGAGTAGAAGCAGCACACAAACTCAAATCCGCTATCCTCCTCCTGGTCCAGCATCTTCAGCCACGTCAACAACTGCTGTCCTCCTTACCCCCTCTCAACCATCCGCCTCTCCGTCTCTCTTCCGGAGCAGTTCCTGCTCATCTGCCCACAGTCAGGTGTCTGTCAAGGACATGTTTGAGCGTAAGAAGCCAATGTCACAAAGTCCCCCCCTTGCCTGGCATCTGACAGCTGGCTTGTCTGAACTCTTAGCCCGTCAGCTTTTACCATTCAAGCTGGTGGAGTCTGAGGTGTTCAAAAATTTTTTAGCTATTGGGACACCGCAGTGGAAGGTACCCGGCCGAAATTTCTTTGCACAAAAGGCAATCCCCAACCTGTACTTGATTGTGCGAAAGGAAGTAATGGCATGTCTAGCACACAGTGTTGGGGCAAGGGTCCATATGACCACTGATAGCTGGTATGCAAAGCATGGTCAGGGAAGGTATATCACCTACACTGCACATTGGGTAAACCTACTGACGGCTCCCAAGCATGGAATGCGTGGCTCTGCAGAGGAGGAGTTGGTGACACCGCCATGACTTGCAGGCAGGCCTGCTGCCACCTCCTCTACTCCTCCTACTCCATCCTCTTCCATAACCTCCTTGGCTGAGTCCTCTTCTGCTGCTGCCTCTTGCTCCACATCAACGGCACCCCCCAAGCTCCGCAGGTACTATTCCACATCCCGGATACGGCAGTGTCACGCCGTCTTGGGGTTGACTTGCCTGAAAGCAGAGAGTCACACCGGACCAGCACTCCTGTCCACCCTGAACGCACAGGTGGATCAGTGGCTGACTCCGCACCAACTGGAGATCGGCAAAGTGGTTTCTGATAACGGAAGTAATTTGGTGGCCGCATTGAAATTGGGCAAGTTGACACATGCTGGCACATGTGTGTAATCTGATTGTACAATGCTTTGTGCATAAGTACCCAGGCTTACAGGACGTCCTGAAGCAGGCCAGGAAGGTGTGTGGCCATTTGAGGCGTTCCTACACGGCCATGACGCACTTTTCCGATATCCAGTGGTGAAACAACATGCCAGTGAGGTGCTTGATTTGCGACAGCCTGACACGTTGTAATTCAACACTCCTAATGTTCAACTGCCTGCTCCAACAAGAAAAAGCCGTTAACAAGTATTTGTATGAACGGGGTGCTAGGACAGCCTCTGCGGAGCTGGGAATTTTTTTGCCACATTACTGGGTGCTCATGCACAATGCCTGTAGGCTCATGCGTCCTTTTGAGGAGGTGACAAACCTAGTCAGTCGCACCGAAGGCACCATCAGTGACATCATACCATTTGTTTTCTTCCTGGAGCGTGCCCTGCAAAGAGTGCTGGATCAGGCCGTAGATGAGTGTGAAGAGGAAGAGGAAGAGTTGTGGTCACCATCACCACCAGAAACAGCCTTATCAGCATTGCTTGCTGGACCAGCGGCAACGCTGGAAGACTATTGTGAGGAAGAGGAGTCAGAGGAGGAATGTGGCTTTGAGGAGGAGGAGGAAGACCAACCACAACAGGCATCCCAGGGTGCTCGTTGTCACCTATCTGGTACCCGTGGTGTTATACGTGGCTGGGGGGAAGAAGATACCTTCAGTGAGATCACTGAGGACGAGGAACAGGACATGAGTAGCTCGGCATCCAACCTTGTGCAAATGGGGTCTTTCATGCTGTCGTGCCTGTTGAGTGCCCCTCGTATAAAAAGCTGAAATGTTACCGAATTACCACAAGTCGGAAAGGATGCAGCAGTTCCAAAATAAATTAAAAAGTATGCTTTACACAGCGTATAAGGGTGATGTCAAAGCACAACGGGAATCTAACAGGGGAAGAGGTGAAAGTAATTCTCCGACTCCCACGACCATGCCGGCAAGGACAGGACACTTTACAAACGTGTTGTTGATGGAGGACATGCAGAGCTTTTTAACTCCTATGCACCGCCACAGCCCTTCGGGGTCCACCCTCAGAGAACGGCTCGACCGACAGGTAGCAGACTACCTCACCTTAACTGCAGATCTCGACACTCTTAGGAGTGATAAACCCCTTGACTACTGGGTGTGCAGGCTTGACCTGTGGCCTGAGCTATCCCAATTTGCAATAGAACTTCTGGCCTGCCCCGCTTCAAGTGTCCTGTCAGAAAGGACCTTCAGTGCAGCAGGAGGTATTGTCACTGAGAAGAGAAGTTGCCTAGGTCAAAAAAGTCTAGATTACCTAACTTTTATTAAGATGAATGATGGATGGATCCCGAAGGGACTGACATTGGGCGATACATTTGAGTAAAAAAGGCCTGATGAGATGAGCTGCCTTGGGCTAAAAATGGTCCACACGCTGCTGTATTTTATCTTCGAATGCCGGATGACTTGCGTGACTTATCTGCCACCAACTAGGGTTCAAGTCGCAATGTTTTAGGGCACTTTCTGCCTGGGAAACAAACATAAATTTTTCTGGCCGCTGCTACAGCAGCGGCTGCAACAATACCTGATTTTTCAGGCATGTGTACATGCCAAATTTTTCTGGCCTCTGGTGCTGCACTGTGGCTTAAAAAACCAAACCAAAAAAAAAGGCACTTAACAGGAATTAAACTGATAGGAATAGTACTACTTAACACACCACTCCTATCTGGTGGCACATTAGATTGCACACGCAGTGCCCCAAATTTGAAGTAGGAGGACCGACCAAGCATCTTTTTCCATCTCCCGGTTCCTAAAATCCATTCAATATACACGTCCCCTGATAGGGGACACTGCAGTGGAAGGTACCCAGCCAAAATTTCTTTGCACAAAAGGCAATCCCCAACCTGTACTCGATTGTGCAAAAGGATGTAACCTTACCATGGGTCCAAGACAGCACGTCTTGTAATTCTCTGTCTGGGAAATTATCTATCTATCAAATCTATCTATCAAATCTTTCTATCTATCTATCATCTATCTATCTATCTATCTATCTATCTATCTATCTATCTATCTATCTATCGTATCTATGAAATGTATCTATTGCATCTATTGATCTATCTATCTAATCTATGTATCTATCTATCTATCTATCTATCTATCAAATCTATCTATCTCGTGGCCGGACCGACCAAGCATATTTTTCCATCTCCCGGTTCCTAAAATCCATGCCATATACACGTCCCCTGATAGGGGACACTGCAGTAGAAGGTACCCAGCCAAAATTTCTTTGCACAAAAGGCAATCCCCAACCTGTACTCAATTGTGCAAAAGGAAGTAACCTTACCATGGGTCACAGACCGCACGTCTTGTAATTCTCTGTCTGGGAAATTATCTATCTATCAAATCTATCTATCAAATCTATCTATCTATCTATCTATCTATCTATCTATCTATCTATCGTATCTATGAAATGTATCTATTGCATCTATTGATCTATCTATCTAATCTATGTATCTATCTATCTATCTATCTATCTATCTATCAAATCTATCTATCTCGTGGCCGGACCGACCGAAAATATTTTCCATCTCCCGGTTCCTAAAATCCATGCCATCTATCTATCTATTGTATCTATCAAATCTATCAATTGCATCTATTGATCTATCTATCTAATCTATGTATCTATCTATCAAATCTATCTATCTCGTGGCCGGACCGACCAAGCATCTTTTTCCATCTCCCGGTTCCTAAAATCCATGCCATATGCACGTACCCTGATAGGGGACGTAACATGTATTAAACTGATAAGAATAGTACTACTTAACACACCACTCATATCTGGTGGCACAGTAGATTGCATGTGGTGCTCTGACAAAATGCGGAAGGACATTTGGCAGACGGACATTTGGCAAATGGACATTTGGCCGACAGACAGAAAGCTAAAGAATATTCAGATTTCGGCCGAGGGCAGATACGTTCCAGAGTGCTCTGTTCTAATCAGAGCCTTGGGCACCGCAACTGCCTCTGGGAACCTTACCATGGGTCCCAGCCGCACGTCTTGTAATTCTCTGTCTGGGAAATTATCTATCTATCAAATCTCTCTATTTATCTATCAAATCTATCTATCTATCGTATCTATCAAATGTATCTATTTCATCTATTGATCTATCTAATCTATGTATCTATCTGTCTATCTATCAAATCTATCTATCTATCTCGTGGCCGGACCGACCAAGCATCTTTTTCCATCTCCCGGTTCCTAAAATCCATGCCATATACACGTCCCCTGATAGGGGAAGTAACAGGGATTAAACTGATAAGAATAGTACTACTTAACACACCACTCATATCTGGTGGCACAGTAGATTGCATGCGCAGTGCCCCAAATTTGAAGTAGGAGGAGCGACCAAGCATCTTTTTCCATCTCCCGGTTCCTAAAATCCATGCCATATACACGTCCCCTGATAGAGGACACCACAGAGATTAAACTGATAGGAATAGTACTACTTAACACACCTTATAATAACGCACGCAGAGAGAGGCAACGCAGAGAGAGGAGTCTGAAGAAGAGGAGTCAGAGGAGGAAGGTGGCTTTGAGGAGGTGGAAGACCAAACCCCAGGGGCTTGTTGTCACCATTCGGGGACCCTTGGTGTTGTACGTGGCTGGGTGGAGGAAGAGACCTTCAATGACATCAGTGAGGACAAGGAACGGGACATGGCTAGCTTGGTATCCAACCTTGTGCAAATGGGGAGTTTGCGGTTGTGCAAATGGACTGTTTGCGGTTGTTTGCGGTGCATTAAAGGGACAGTCTAGGCCAAAATAAACTTTCATGATTCAGATAGAGCATGTAATTTTAAACAATTTTCCAATTTACTTTTATCAACAATTTTGCTTTGTTCTCTTGGTATTCTTAGTTGAAAACTTAACCTAGGAGGTTCATATCCTAATTTCTTAGACCTTGAAGCCCACCTCTTTCAGATTGCATTTTAACAGTTTTTCACCACTAGAGGGTGTTAGTTCACGTATTTCATATAGATAACACTGTGCTCATGCACAAGAAGTTATCTGGGAGCAGGCACTGATTGGCTAGACTGCAAGTCTGTCAAAAGAACTGAAAAAAGGGGCAGTTTGCAGAGGCTTAGATACAAGATAATCACAGAGGTTAAAAGTATATTATTATAAATGTGTTAGTTATGCAAAACTGGGAAATGGGTAATAAAGGGATTATCTATCTTTTAAAACAATAAAAATTCTGGTGTAGACTGTCCCTTTAAACGGGGAGTTTGGTCTGTCACTGTGAAGCGGGCGTAACCCTTACACTACCTGATCGATACAACATCATACCTGATGTTTTAAAGCACGTTATTCCAAACAATTTAGGAATGTTAGGTGATTATGCCCTTTATGGATTACAAATAGACTCTGCATCAACTATGTAATTTTCCGTGGGAGTTTTGCCATGGATCTCCCTCCGGCATGCCACAGTCCAGGTGTTAGTCCCCTTAAAACAACTTTTCCATCACTATTGTAGCTAGACATGTGCACCGCTAAAAAATTCGGTTAGTTTTCGGTTCGGATCGATTCGGACTTTTCGAATTTCGTTTCGGATCGAATCGGATTCGGCAAAATTTGAATAAATTCGTTTCGGATTTATTCGGATCCGAATAAATTTGTTTCGGATTTATTCGGATTCGGCTGAATTCGGTTCTATTCCGTTCCAAAATTCGGTATGTTTTTAGTACACTAACACCCATTTAGTACACTAAGTCACTAACACCCATAAACTACCTATGAACCACTAAACCGAGGCCCCCCCACATCGCAAACCCTATAATAACATTATTTAACCCCTAATCTGCCGATCGGATATCGCCGCAACCTACATTATAGCTATTAACCCCTAATCTGCTTTCCCTAACACCGCCGACCCCTACATTATAGTTATTAACCCCTAATCTGCCCCCCCCAATGTCGCCGCAATCTAACTACAAGTATTAACCCCTAATCTGCCGACCCGATATCGCCGCCGCCTACATTATAGCTATTAACCCCTAATCTGCTGTCCCTAACACCGCCGACCCCTACATTATAGTTATTAACCCCTAATCTGCCTCCCCCAACGTCGCCGCAATCTAACTACAAGTATTAACCCCTAATCTGCCGACCCGATATCGCCGCCGCCTACATTATAACTATTAACCCCTAATCTGCTGTCCCTAACACCGCCGACCCCTACATTATAGTTATTAACCCCTAATCTGCCCCCCCAACGTCGCCGCAATCTAACTACAAATATTAACCCCTAATCTGCCGACCCGATATCGCCGCCGCCTACATTATAGCTATTAACCCCTAATCTGCTGTCACTAACACCGCCGACCCCTACATTATAGTTATTAACCCCTAATCTGCCTCCCCCCAACGTCGCCACAATCTAACTACAAGTATTAACCCCTAATCTGCCGACCGCAAATCGCTGCCACTATAATAAATGTATTAACCCCTAAACCGCCGCACTCCCGCCTCGCAAACACTATAATACATTTTATTAACCCCTAATCTGCCCTCCCTAACATCGCCGCCACCTACCTACAATTATTAACCCCTAATCTCCCGCCCCCAACGTCGCCGCTACTATAATAAGGTTATTAACCCCTAAACCTAAGTCTAACCCTAACACTAACACCCCCTAACTTAAATATAATTTAAATAAAACGAAATAAGTTTACTATAGTTAAATAAATGAATCCTATTTAAAACTAAAGACTTACCTGTAAAATAAACCCTAAGATAGCTGCAATATAACTAATAGTTACATTGTAGCTATTTTAGGAATTATTTTTATTTTACAGGCAACTTTGTATTTATTTTAACTAGGTACAATAGTTATTAAATAGTTAATAACTATTTAATAACTACCTAGCTAAAATAAATACAAATTTACCTGTAAAATAAATCTTAACCTAAGTTACAATTACACCTAACACTACACTATCATTAAATTAACTAAATAAATGAATTATATTTAAAACAAAATACTTACCTGTAAAATAAACCCTAATATAGCTGCAATATAACTAATAGTTACATTGTAGCTATTTTAGCATTTATATTTATTTTACAGGCAACTTTGTATTTATTTTAACTAGGTACAAAAGCTATTAAATAGTTATTGACTAATTAATAGCTACCTAGTTAAAATAATTACAAAATTACCTGTAAAATAAATCCTAACCTAAGTTACAATTAAACCTAACACTACACTGTCATTAAATAAATTAACTACAAGTACCTACAATTATCTACAATTAAATAAACTAAAGTACAAAACCCCCCCACTAAATTACAAAAAAAAACAAACACTAAATTACAAAAAATAAAAAAATATTACAAGAATTTTAAACTAATTACACCTAATCTAAGCCCCCTAATAAAATAACAAAGCCCCCCAAAATAAAAAAAATGCCCTACCCTATACTAAATTACAAAAGTTAACAGCTCTATTACCTTACCAGCCCTGAACAGGGCCCTTTGCGGGGCATGCCCCAAAGTAAACAGCTCTTTTGCCTGTAAAAAAAAAACACAATCCCCCCCCACATTACAACCCACCACCCACATACCCCTACTCTAACCCAAACCCCCCTTAAATAAACCTAACACTACCCCCCTGAAGATCTCTCTACCGTATCTTCACCCAGCGGGCCGAAGTCTTCATCCGATGGGGCAGAAGAGGACATCCAGACCGGCAGAAGTCTTCATCCAAGCGGGGCACGAAGAGGTCTTCCATCCATCATACAAGTACCAAAATACAAACAAACACTAAATTACAAAAAATAATAAAATATTACAATAATTTTAAACTAATTACACCTAATCTAAGCCCCCTACTAGCTATTAATATAGCTTCAATATAACTAATAGTTACATTGTAGCTATTTTAGGATTTATATTTATTTTACAGGCAACTTTGTATTTATTTTAACTAGGTACAATAGCTATTAAATAGTTAATAACTATTTAATAACTACCTAGCTAAAATAAATACAAATTTACCTGTAAAATAAATCATAACCTAAGTTACAATTACACCTAACACTACACTATCATTAAATTAACTAAATAAATGAATCCTATATAAAACTAAAGACTTACCTGTAAAATAAACCCTAATATAGCTGCAATAAAACTAATAGTTACATTGTAGCTATTTTAGCATTTATATTTATTGTACAGGCAACTTTGTATTTATTTTAACTAGGTTCAATAGCTATTAAATAGATATTGACTATTTAATAGCTACCTAGTTAAAATAATTACAAAATTACCTGTAAAATAAATCCTAACCTAAGTTACAATTAAACCTAACACTACACTATCATTAAATAAATTAACTACAAGTACCTACAATTAAATACAATTAAAAAACTAAACTAAAGTACAAAAACCCCCCCACTAAATTACAAAAAATAAAAAAATATTACAAGAATTTTAAACTAATTACACCTAATCTAAGCCCCCTAATAAAATAACAAAGCCCCCCAAAATAAAAAAAATGCCCTACCCTATACTAAATTACAAAAGTTAACAGCTCTATTACCTTACCAGCCCTGAACAGGGCCTTTTGCGGGGCATGCCCCAAAGAAAACAGCTCTTTTGCCTGTAAAAAAAATCACAATACCCCCCCCCCACATTACAACCCACCACCCACATACCCCTACTCTAACCCAAACCCCCCTTAAATAAACCTAACACTACCCCCCTGAAGATCTTCCTACCTTGAGTCGTGTTCACCCAGCCGGGCCGAAGTCTTCATCCGATGGGGCAGAAGAGGACATCCAGACCGGCAGAAGTCTTCATCCAAGCGGGGCAAGAAGAGGTCTTCCATCCATCAGAAAAGTACAAAAAAACAAACAAACACTAAATTAGCAAGAATAATAAAATATTACAATGATTTTAAACTAATTACACCTAATCTAAGCCCCCTACTAGCTATTAATATAGCTTCAATATAACTAATAGTTACATTGTAGCTATTTTAGGATTTATATTTATTTTACAGGCAACTTTGTATTTATTTTAACTAGGTACAATAGCTATTAAATAGTTAATAACTACCTAGCTAAAATAAATACAAATTTACCTGTAAAATAAACCCTAACCTAAGTTACAATTACACCTAACACTACACTGTCATTAAATTAACTAAATAAATTAATCCTATATAAAACTAAATACTTACCTGTAAAATAAACCCTAATATAGCTACAATATAACTAATAGTTACATTGTAGCTATTTTAGGATTTATATTTATTTTACAGCAACTTTGTATTTATTTTAACTAGGTACAATAGCTATTAAATAGATATTTACTGTTTAATAGCTACCTAGTTAAAATAATTACAAAATTACCTGTAAAATAAATCCTAACCTAAGTTACTATTAAACCTAACACTACACTATCATTAAATAAATTAACTACAAGTACCTACAATTAAATAGAATGAAATAAACTAAACTAAAGTACAAAAAAAACAAACACTAAATTACAAAAAATAAAAAAAATTACAAGAATTTTAAACTAATTACACCTAATCTAAGCCCCCTAATAAAATAACAAAGCCCCCCAAAATAAAAACATGCCCTACCCTATACTAAATTACAAAAGTAATCAGCTCTATTACCTTACCAGCCCTTAAAAGGGCCTTTTGCGGGGGCATGCCCCAAAGAAAACAGCTCTTTTGCCTGTAAAAAAAAACACAATACCCCCCCCCACATTACAACCCACCACCCACATACCCCTACTCTAACCCAAACCCCCCTTAAATAAACCTAACACTACCCCCCTGAAGATCTCTCTACCGTATCTTCACCCAGCGGGCCGAAGTCTTCATCCGATCGGGCAGAAGAGGACATCCAGACCGGCAGAAGTCTTCATCCAAGCGGGGCAAGAAGAGGTCTTCCATCCATCAGAAGTCTTGATCCAGGCGGCATCTTCTCTGTTCATCCATCCGGAGCGGAGCGGCAGCATCCTCAAGACATCCCACGCAGAGCATCCTCTTCTTTCTTGATCCGACTACTAGGTGACTGTACCTTTAAGTGACGTCATCCAAGATGGCGTCCCTTGAATTCCGATTGGCTGATAGGATTCTATCAGCCAATCGGAATTAAGGTAGGAAAAGTCTGATTGGCTGATTTAATCAGCCAATCAGATTCAAGTTCAATCCGATTGGCTGATGGAATCAGCCAATCAGATTGACCTCGCATTCTATTGGCTGTTCCGATCAGCCAATAGAATGCAAGCTCAATCTGATTGGCTGATTGGATCAGCCAATCGGATTGAACTTGAATCTGATTGGCTGATTGAATCAGCCAATCAGATTTTTCATACCTTAATTCCGATTGGCTGATAGAATCCTATCAGCCAATCGGAATTCAAGGGACGCCATCTTGGATGACGTCACTTAAAGGTACAGTCACCTAGTCGTCGGATCAAGAAAGAAGAGGATGCTCTGCGTGGGATGTCTTCAGGATGCTGCCGCTCCGCTCCGGATGGATGAACAGAGAAGATGCCGCCTGGATCAAGACTTCTGATGGATGGAAGACCTCTTCTTGCCCCGCTTGGATGAAGACTTCTGCCGGTCTGGATGTCCTCTTCTGCCCCATCGGATGAAGACTTCGGCCCGCTGGGTGAAGATACGGTAGAGAGATCTTCAGGGGGGTAGTGTTAGGTTTATTTAAGGGGGGTTTGGGTTAGAGTAGGGGTATGTGGGTGGTGGGTTGTAATGTGGGGGGGGGTATTGTGTTTTTTTTTACAGGCAAAAGAGCTGTTTTCTTTGGGGCATGCCCCGCAAAAGGCCCTTTTAAGGGCTGGTAAGGTAATAGAGCTGATTACTTTTGTAATTTAGTATAGGGTAGGGCATTTTTTTATTTTGGGGGCTTTGTTATTTTATTAGGGGGCTTAGATTAGGTGTAATTAGTTTAAAATTCTTGTAATTTTTTTTATTTTTTGTAATTTAGTGTTTGTTTTTTTTTGTACTTTAGTTTAGTTTATTTCATTGTATTTAATTGTAGGTACTTGTAGTTAATTTATTTAATGATAGTGTAGTGTTAGGTTTAATAGTAACTTAGGTTAGGATTTATTTTACAGGTAATTTTGTAATTATTTTAACTAGGTAGCTATTAATTAGTCAATAACTATTTAATAGCTATTGTACCTATTTAAAATAAATACAAAGTTGCCTGTAAAATAAATATAAATGCTAAAATAGCTACAATGTAACTATTAGTTATATTGTAGCTATATTAGGGTTTATTTTACAGGTAAGTATTTAGTTTTATATAGGATTCATTTATTTAGTTAATTTAATGACAGTGTAGTGTTAGGTGTAATTGTAACTTAGGTTAGGGTTTATTTTACAGGTAAATTTGTATTTATTTTAGCTAGGTAGTTATTAACTATTTAATAGCTATTGTACCTAGTTAAAATGAATACAAAGTTGCCTGTACAATAAATATAAATGCTAAAATAGCTACAATGTAACTATTAGTTATAGTGCAGCTATATTAGGGTTTATTTTACAGGTAAGTCTTTAGTTTTATATAGGATTCATTTATTTAGTTAATTTAATGATAGTGTAGTGTTAGGTGTAATTGTAACTTAGGTTATGATTTATTTTACAGGTAAATTTGTATTTATTTTAGCTAGGTAGTTATTAAATAGTTATTAACTATTTAATAACTATTGTACCTAGTTAAAATAAATACAAAGTTGCCTGTAAAATACATATAAATCCTAAAATAGCTACAATGTAACTATTAGTTATATTGAAGCTATATTAATAGCTAGTAGGGGGCTTAGATTAGGTGTAATTAGTTTAAAATTATTGTAATATTTTATTATTTTTGCTAATTTAGTGTTTGTTTGTATTTTTGTACTTTTCTGATGGATGGAAGACCTCTTTTTGCCCCGCTTGGATGAAGACTTCTGCCGGTCTGGATGTCCTCTTCTGCCCCATCGGATGAAGACTTCGGCCCGGTTGGGTGAACACGACTCAAGGTAGGGAGATCTTCAGGGGGGTAGTGTTAGGTTTATTTAAGGGGGGTTTGGGTTAGAGTAGGGGTATGTGGGTGGTGGGTTGTAATGTGGGGGGGGGTATTGTGTTTTTTTTTACAGGCAAAAGAGCTGTTTTCTTTGGGGCATGCCCCGCAAAAGGCCCTGTTCAGGGCTGGTAAGGTAATAGAGCTGTTAACTTTTGTAATTTAGTATAGGGTAGGGCATTTTTTTTTATTTTGGGGGGCTTTGTTATTTTATTAGGGGGCTTAGATTAGGTGTAATTAGTTTAAAATTCTTGTAATATTTTTTTATTTTTTGTAATTTAGTGGGGGGGGTTTGTACTTTAGTTTAGTTTTTTTAATTGTATTTAATTATAGGTACTTGTAGTTAATTTATTTAATGATAGTGTAGTGTTAGGTTTAATTGTAACTTAGGTTAGGATTTATTTTACAGGTAATTTTGTAATTATTTTAACTAGGTAGCTATTAAATAGTCAATATCTATTTAATAGCTATTGAACCTAGTTAAAATGAATACAAAGTTGCCTGTACAATAAATATAAATGCTAAAATAGCTACAATGTAACTATTAGTTATAGTGCAGCTATATTAGGGTTTATTTTACAGGTAAGTCTTTAGTTTTATATAGGATTCATTTATTTAGTTAATTTAATGATAGTGTAGTGTTAGGTGTAATTGTAACTTAGGTTATGATTTATTTTACAGGTAAATTTGTATTTATTTTAGCTAGGTAGTTATTAAATAGTTATTAACTATTTAATAACTATTGTACCTAGTTAAAATAAATACAAAGTTGCCTGTAAAATACATATAAATCCTAAAATAGCTACAATGTAACTATTAGTTATATTGAAGCTATATTAATAGCTAGTAGGGGGCTTAGATTAGGTGTAATTAGTTTAAAATTATTGTAATATTTTATTATTTTTGCTAATTTAGTGTTTGTTTGTATTTTTGTACTTTTCTGATGGATGGAAGACCTCTTTTTGCCCCGCTTGGATGAAGACTTCTGCCGGTCTGGATGTCCTCTTCTGCCCCATCGGATGAAGACTTCGGCCCGGCTGGGTGAACACGACTCAAGGTAGGGAGATCTTCAGGGGGGTAGTGTTAGGTTTATTTAAGGGGGGTTTGGGTTAGAGTAGGGGTATGTGGGTGGTGGGTTGTAATGTGGGGGGGGGTATTGTGATTTTTTTTACAGGCAAAAGAGCTGTTTTCTTTGGGGCATGCCCCGCAAAAGGCCCTGTTCAGGGCTGGTAAGGTAATAGAGCTGTTAACTTTTGTAATTTAGTATAGGGTAGGGCATTTTTTTTTATTTTGGGGGGCTTTGTTATTTTATTAGGGGGCTTAGATTAGGTGTAATTAGTTTAAAATTCTTGTAATATTTTTTTATTTTTTGTAATTTAGTGGGGGGGTTTTGTACTTTAGTTTATTTAATTGTAGATAATTGTAGGTACTTGTAGTTAATTTATTTAATGATAGTGTAGTGTTAGGTTTTATTGTAACTTAGGTTAGGATTTATTTTACAGGTAATTTTGTAATTATTTTAACTAGGTAGCTATTAATTAGTCAATAACTATTTAATAGCTATTGTACCTAGTTAAAATAAATACAAAGTTGCCTGTAAAATAAATATAAATGCTAAAATAGCTACAATGTAACTATTAGTTATATTGCAGCTATATTAGGGTTTATTTTACAGGTAAGTATTTAGTTTTAAATATGATTAATTTATTTAGTTAATTTAATGACAGTGTAGTGTTAGGTGTAATTGTAACTTAGGTTAGGATTTATTTTACAGGTAAATTTGTATTTATTTTAGCTAGGTAGTTATTAAATAGTTATTAACTATTTAATAACTATTGTACCTAGTTAAAATAAATACAAAGTTGCCTGTAAAATAAAAATAAATCCTAAAATAGCTACAATGTAACTATTAGTTATATTGCAGCTATCTTAGGGTTTATTTTACAGGTAAGTCTTTAGTTTTAAATAGGATTCATTATTTAACTATAGTAAACTTATTTCGTTTTATTTAAATTATATTTAAGTTGGGGGTGTTAGTGTTAGGGTTAGACTTAGGTTTAGGGGTTAATAACCTTATTATAGTAGCGGCGACGATGGGGGCGGGAGATTAGGGGTTAATAATTGTAGGTAGGTGGCGGCGATGTTAGGGAGGGCAGATTAGGGGTTAATAAAATGTATTATAGTGTTTGCGAGGCGGGAGTGCGGCGGTTTAGGGGTTAATACATTTATTATAGTGGCGGCGATTTGCGGTCGGCAGATTAGGGGTTAATACTTGTAGTTAGATTGTGGCGACGTTGGGGGGAGGCAGATTAGGGGTTAATAACTATAATGTAGGGGTCGGCGGTGTTAGGGACACCAGATTAGGGGTTAATAGTTATAATGTAGGCGGCGGCGATATCGGGTCGGCAGATTAGGGGTTAATACTTGTAGTTAGATTGCGGCGACATTGGGGGGGCAGATTAGGGGTTAATAACTATAATGTAGGGGTCGGCGGTGTTAGGGACAGCAGATTAGGGGTTAATAGCTATAATGTAGGTGGCGGCGATATCGGGTCGGCAGATTAGGGGTTAATACTTGTAGTTAGATTGCGGCGACATTGGGGGGGCAGATTAGGGGTTAATAACTATAATGTAGGGGTCGGCGGTGTTAGGGACACCAGATTAGGGGTTAATAGCTATAATGTAGGCGGCGGCGATATCGGGTCGGCAGATTAGGGGTTAATACTTGTAGTTAGGATTGCGGCGACGTTGGGGGGGCAGATTAGGGGTTAATAACTATAATGTAGGGGTCGGCGGTGTTAGGGACAGCAGATTAGGAGTTAATAGCTATAATGTAGGCGGCGGCGATATCGGGTCGGCAGATTAGGGGTTAATACTTGTAGTTAGATTGCGGCGACGTTGGGGGGGGGGCAGATTAGGGGTTAATAACTATAATGTAGGGGTCGGCGGTGTTAGGGACAGCAGATTAGGGGTTAATAGTTATAATGTAGGTGGCGGCGATATTCGGTCGGCAGATTAGGGGTTAATAAAATAATGCAGGTGTCAGCGATAGCGGACGCAGCAGATTAGGGGTTAATAAGTGTTAGATTAGGGGTGTTTAGAGACTCGGGGTACATGTTAGGGTGTTAGGTGCAGACTTAGTGTTTCCCCATAGGAAACAATGGGGCTGCAGTGTTAGTTTTTTTTCAGCCGAAACTCCCATTGTTTCCTATGGGGAAATGCCGAATTTTAACGAGCTAATTCGGATTTATTCGGAGATACGGCAGCTATTTCGGATTCATTCGGTAGATTCGGAAGTATTTTAATTCGGAAATCCGAATCGATCCGAATCTCCGAATTTACCGAATTTACCGAATTTCCGAATTAATCCGAAACGAACCGCACATGTCTAATTGTAGCCAGAAAGAGTCCCTGTGGGTTTTAAAGTTTGCCTGCCTATTGAAGTCTATGGTGGTTCGCCCGGTTCGCCCGGTTCGCCCGTTCGCGAGTAGTTGTGGAAGTTCGCGTTCGACGTTCGCGAACCAAAATTTTTAGGTTCGCGACATCACTACTTATAATGAGAGTCTATAGCTTCATTCAGCTCTCTGTATGAATATAATAAAGTTTGGGAGCTTTTTATTATTATGAGAGTCTGGATCTAGATAATGAGAGTCCACATACATTTATGATGCTTTATCTATGGTCCATATGTTTTCTGATGTCTGATATTTTTTTACATTTGAAAAAAATGTTTTGGCTTAAGGTCATGTATGTGTCTGCTTTTAATTTTATTTTAATTCACATATGCTTAACTTGTATCTTTTTCCCCATTTGCACTTTTTGACATCCTCTTTTTCCCCTTTTTTTGACGTCACCGGTGGCACCCCAGTGGACTCCTCTTTTGTCTTTTTG
This sequence comes from Bombina bombina, assembly GCF_027579735.1. NCBI lineage: Eukaryota > Metazoa > Chordata > Amphibia > Anura > Bombinatoridae > Bombina > Bombina bombina. Next base: position 1,082,967,578 of record NC_069504.1, read on the forward strand.
GTCTCCTGTCTTAAGTTGTTTGCGTTATCAGTTTTTTGAGACATCAGTTACTGATATTCTTGTCAGTTGATATATATTTTGGCTCCATGACAGATATCCTATGAGTATTCACTTCAGCAGGTTTCATTTTTTTGCTCTTGTTGTACCCAACATATGTTTATATTTTCATGTTTTTCTCATGTTTCTATGTGTTTTCCCTTGTGTTTATGATAAGACTTTCTCAATATGATGGGGGTGCTTGATTTACCAATGGCTTGATTGCGACAGAGTTTGGTTTTTCAACACTAAGCTGTCTTTTGCTTCTGTGACACTGATTATGTTGTCACTAGCTAGAATATGCCTTACATTTGTATTTTTATCCTAGTTAAATTATTTTGTTTAAGTGTTTGTATGTTTTCTCTTGCAGCTTGGCTGTGGTGGAAGTTGTCACTATCCTCCAACTGCCAGTTGCCTTTTACATAGGCAGGGTTTCAAATTATATTGTTTTTACACGCCCCCCCTCCATGCTAATGAGCATTGAAATTGTTTGTGACAATAACCAATGGCATGATCGGTTCTTGACGTCTCTCACACTAGTGCCTGTACCGCAGTTGCGGCTTTTGTTTATTTTGGCCAGCTGGTTGTCGCTAAACAGTGACGCAACCATGCCTCCTTTCTGTGGCATATTATAGCCTGTTGTGTCCTGAGTTGTGCACAAATATGTGATTATGCGACCTGGGAGTGGCCATGCCCCCTGTTTGAACCAATCAGCCAATCAGATTGAACTTGAATCTGATTGGCTGATTGAATCAGCCAATCAGATTTTTCTACCTTAATTCCGATTGGCTGATAGAATCGGTGGAGAGAAGATTCAAGATGCCGCTTGATGGAAGATGCTGCCCGATGGAAGAAGACTTTGCTGCCGCTTGGATAAAGACATCGCTGGGATGAAGACCTCTTCTTTGCCGCTTGGATAGACATCGCCCGGATCGGATGAGGAGTTCGGCCCGGTTGGGTGAAGACAAGGTAGGGAGATCTTCAGGGGGGTAGTGTTAGGTTTATTTAAGGGGGTTTGGGTTAGATTAGGGGTATGTGGGTGGTGGGTTGTAATGTTGGGGGGTGGTATTGTGTTTTTTTTTTCAGGCAAAAGAGCAGTTTTCTTTGGGGCATGCCCCCACAAAAGGCCCTTTTAAGGGTTGGTAAGGTAAAAGAGCTTTGAACTTTTTTTAATTTAGAATAGGGTAGGGACATTTTTTTATTTTGGGGGGGTTTATTATTTTATTAGGGGGCTTAGAATAGGTGTAATTATCTTAAAAATCTTGTAATCTTTTTTTTATTTTTTGTAATTTAGTGTTTGTTTTTTTTGTAATTTAGTTTAGTTTATTTAATTGTATTTTTAGATAGATATTTGTAGTTTATTTAATTTATTGATAGTGTAGGTGTATTTGTAACGTAGGCTAGGATTTATTTTACAGGTATTTGGGTAATTATTTTAACTAGGTAGCTATTAAATAGTTAATAACTTTTTAATAGCTATTATACCTAGTTAAAATAATTAACAATTTACCTGTAAAATAAATATAAACCCTAACATAGCTACAATGTAATTATTAATTATATTGTAGCTATCTTAGGGTTTATTTTATAGGTAAGTATTTAGATTTAAATAGGAATATTTTAATTAATAATATTAATATTAGATTTATTTTAATAAGAGTTTAGTTAGGATGTTAGAGTTAGATAGGGTTATTATACTTAATATATATATATATAATATAATAACGATATTAACTATATTAACCCTAATATAATTAGGGTTAATATAGTTAATATAGCTGGCGGCGGTGTAGGGGGATTAGATTAGGGGTTAATACATTTATTATAGATGGCGGCGGTGTAGGGGGATGTAGATTGTAGGCAAAAGAGCAGTTTACTTTGTGACAAAGCCCCGCCAAAAGCCCTTTTAAGGGCTGGCAAAAGAGCTGAATTCTTTGGGGCATGCCCCACAAAAAGCCCTTTTAAGGGCTGGCAAAAGAGCTGTTACTTTGGGGCAATGCCACGCAAAAAGCCCTTTTCAGGGCTATTTGTAGGGTTAGACTTAGGTTTAGTGGTAGGGATAGTTTAGTATTTTAGGGGTTAAATAATTTAATATAGATTGCGGCGGGGTAGGGGGATTAGATTAGGGGTTAATAATTTTAAAATAGATAGCGGCGGGGTAGGGGCTCACTTTAGGGGGTTATAGATTTAATATAGCTGGCGGCGGTTTAGGGGTTAATAACTTTATTAGGTAGCGGCGGGCTCTGGGAGCGGTGGTTTAGGGGTTAATACATATTTTATTGTTAGGATAGTGAGGGGGGATAGCGGATAGAGGGTTAGACGTGTCGGGCTATGTTAGGGAGGCGTGTTAGACAGTGCGGGTGATTTAGACTTTAGTCAGGTTTTGTAGGCGCCGGCAGTTTCTAACGTGCCGTAAGTCACTGGCGACGCCAGAAATTTGTACTTGCGCAGATTTCTGGACATCGCTGGTTTATCAGACTTACGGCACGTTAGCATCTCACGGCGCCGTATATGGGATAGCTCGAGTTGCAAGCTAAAACTGCGGGCGACGCGGGTTCCCTCGCTTGCGCCGCAAACTACGATCTATATCGGATCGCGCCCCTAGAGTGTTTGTATTTGACTATCGACTTATGCTTTGTTGTATTTTTTTGAGCCAGACCACTAGTTTATGTCTAACTTTTCCCCCAGGTATGTAATATCGGCCAGATGGCTAGAGATCAGTGTGGTGGGTTGTTATGTTTTGGCCTATGACGTTATGAGAAGGGGTGTGTGGGATCCCACCAATAAAGTGGTGTGATTTTCGGCAATACATTTCCTAAGCGATATAAATCTTTTATGTTATGATTTTGTCGTTATTCTTTATTGTTTTTAGCGAGGGAGCTATTGTGATGTGGGTATGATCACCTTTGAGTCTGTGTTATGATTAGTAGTGACTTTATTTATATTTTACACAGCTAATTAGCTGTTTGGTATTACATGTTTAATTCTTGCACACGCTGTTCTCCAATTGGCAGATTGTTGAAGGAGGGCCTATCTAAGCTTTATAAGGCTCAATATTTCACTGTTTGTTTGTCAGAGGAAGGGACTTGTTTACCCCGAAACGTCACACCAAAATAAAATTGTTTGACTGCTGACTAAAGACCAGCAAGTGCTTCATTCTCTCTTTTGAGATATATATATATATATATATATATATATATATATATATATACAGTATATAATGGTTCTTAATGTATTTTTGTATGCTTTTTATTTATATATACACAGATATCACATACAGCTAGATTACGAGTTTTGCGTTATGAGTGAAAAAGCATCGTTATGCTTCATAACGCTTCTTTTTCCCTAACACCACTATTACAAGTCTTGTTGGTATAGGTGTACCGCACACCTTTTTGGCCGTCACGCAAAGTCAGTACAGCACTTTTAAAAAAGTCCTTTTTCAATGGGACTATCATAGTGCCGGTATTACGAGTTAACCCCTAAACCGCCGCCCTCCCGCATCGCAAACACTACTTAAATATTATTAACCCCTAATCTGCCATACACCCCCACCTCCGCTATAATAAACCTATTAACCAGTAAACCGCAAGCACCCCACAATGAAATATACTATAATAAATTATTAACCCCTAAACCTCTGAGCTCCCACATCACTACATAAATATATTAACCCCTAAACCTAACCCTAACCCTAACGTAACCCTAAGCATAAGTCTAACCCTAACACTCCCTAACTTAAATATAATTAAAATAAAGCTAAATAAACCTTACAATTATTACCTCAATAATTCATATTTAAAACTAAATACATACTTACCTGTAAAAAAAAAAAACCTAAGCTAGCTACAATATAACTAATAGTTATATTGTAGCTATCTTAGGTTTTATTTTTATTTCACAGGTAAGTTTGTATTTATTTTAACTAGGTAGACTAGTTAGTAAATAGTTATTAACTATTTACTAGCTACCTAGTTAAAATAAATACAAACTTACCTGTAAAATAAAACCTAACCTACCTTACACTGAAACCTTACATTACAATCAAATCAAATAAATTAAATTAATCAAATACAATTATCTAAATTACAAAAAAACAACACTAAATTACACAAAATAAAAAACAAAATTATCAAATAAAAAAACGAATTACTCCTAATTTAATAGCCCTATCAAAATAAAAAAAGCCCCCCAAAATAATAAAACCCCTAGCCTAACTAAACTGCCAATAGCCCTTAAAAGGGCCTTTTGCAGGGCATTGCCCCAAAGAAATCAGCTTTTTTGCCTGGCACTAAAAATTACAAAAAACCCCCAACAGTAAAACCCACCACCCACCCAACCAAACCCCCCAAATAAAACTCTATTTAAATAAACCTAAGCTAACCATTGCCCTGAAAAGGGCATTTGGATGTACATTGCCCATAAAAGGGCATTTAGCTCTTTTACGGTGCCCAAACCCTAAGCTAAAAATAAAAACCACCCAATAAACCCTTAAAAAAAACCTAACCCCCGACGATCCACTTACAGTTTTCGAAGACCAGACATTCATCCTCTTCCAGATGGCGAAGTCTTCACCCAAGCTGGCAGAAGTCCTCATCGAAGCTGGCAGAAGTCTTCATCCAAGCAGGGAGAAGTCTTCATCCAAGCAGAAGTCTTTATCCAAGCGGGCAGAATTATTCATCCAGACAGCATCTTCTATCTTCATCCATCCGGCGTGAAGCGGGTCCATCTTCAAGACATCCTGTGTGGAGCATCCTCTTCATACGGCCGCCGCAGTAAACTGAAGGTTCCCTTTAAGTGATGTCATCCAAGATGGCGTCCCTTACATTCCGATTGGCTGATAGAATTCTATCAGCCAATAGGAATTAAAGGGGAGAAAATCCTATTTGATCCTAACGATCGTCTGGGGTTGTCATGTTCCTTGTTCAGAGGAGAATTGCCTGGTATTTCGGGGCTGGACTGACCTTACTTGGCAGGATCAGACTGATATACTTCAGGAAAGTTTTCTTCTGTGAAAAGCACACTGGTCTAAAAGAGGCTGCTTCCGGGTGGTAAATCGCCATAGAACAAGCCACTGAGCTGTTGTTCGTTCCTGGTAGAGCGCTTCTCTCTTTGTATGCAAATTATTATGACCCTGGGGAAGTCTCCCTATGGGTGATGGGGGAAACCAGACATGGACTCCTTGCCCAGTGTGCTTAGAGGAATGTGGCTGCACCTCACTGACGAGGCCCATAGGAGGCCGAAACGATCGTCTGGGGTTGTCATGTTCCTTGTTCAGAGGAGAATTGCCTGGTATTTCGGGGCTGGACTGACCTTACTTGGCAGGATCAGACTGATATACTTCAGGAAAGTTTTCTTCTGTGAAAAGCACACTGGTCTAAAAGAGGCTGCTTCCGGGTGGTAAATCGCCATAGAACAAGCCACTGAGCTGTTGTTCGTTCCTGGTAGAGCGCTTCTCTCTTTGTATGCAAATTATTATGACCCTGTTGAAGTCTCCCTATGGGTGATGGGGGAAACCAGACATGGACTCCTTGCCCAGTGTGCTTAGAGGAATGTGGCTGCACCTCACTGACGAGGCCCATAGGAGGCCGAAACGATCGTCTGGGGTTGTCATGTTCCTTGTTCAGAGGAGAATTGCCTGGTATTTCGGGGCTGGACTGACCTTACTTGGCAGGATCAGACTGATATACTTCAGGAAAGTTTTCTTCTGTGAAAAGCACACTGGTCTAAAAGAGGCTGCTTCCGGGTGGTAAATCGCCATAGAACAAGCCACTGAGCTGTTGTTCGTTCCTGGTAGATCGCTTCTCTCTTTGTATGCAAATTATTATGACCCTGGGGAAGTCTCCCTATGGGTGATGGGGGAAACCAGACATGGACTCCTTGCCCAGTGTGCTTAGAGGAATGTGGCTGCACCTCACTGACGAGGCCCATAGGAGGCCGAAACGATCGTCTGGGGTTGTCATGTTCCTTGTTCAGAGGAGAATTGCCTGGTATTTCGGGGCTGGACTGACCTTACTTGGCAGGATCAGACTGATATACTTCAGGAAAGTTTTCTTCTGTGAAAAGCACACTGGTCTAAAAGAGGCTGCTTCCGGGTGGTAAATCGCCATAGAACAAGCCACTGAGCTGTTGTTCGTTCCTGGTAGAGCGCTTCTCTCTTTGTGTGAGAAAATCCTATTGGCTGATCCAATCAGCGAATAGGATTGAGCTTTAATTCTATTGGCTGATCCAATCAGCCAATAAGATAGAGCTCACATTCTATTGGATGATTGGAATAGCCAATAGAATGTGAGCTCTAACAAAGGACTTCCATGAAATGATTCTTGCTGTAGAATAGGTTATTATATGTGGCAGTTTTGGGTGACCTCCAAGGTTCATTTTCAAAAATATTGTTTACACTTGAAAAGTCCTTTTCAGGAGCTTTTCTTTTGAAAACTTATTTGCAGTGGGAGTTTTTTTAACAAATGATACAATATAGCATTGTGATCTCTCAAGAAACGCAGCTCCAAATTCAGCGGTATAAAAAAAATAATCATTTTTGGGAGTCAATTATCGATAGATTTTGATTGAGGCCACCAATCAGCAGCTAGAACCTAGGTTATTTGCTGCTCCTGAGTTTGACAATGTAAAACTTTTAACAAAAGATAACAAGAGAAGGAAGCAAATTAAATAATAGAAGTACATTGTAAAGTTGTTTAAAATTATATTCTCTATCTGAATCATGAAAGAGAATCTTTGGGTTTCATGTCCCTTTAAGTGCTATCAACTAACCAGCTTCAGACACATTGCTACAAAATCTCCTGAATATATTTGCAGTAGCAGAAACCACAATGACCCATACCTCAAGTGTAAACCAATTTAAATGTAAGAGTCAGCCAGTGCAGTTTTCCTCTTAAGTTAATGAAGGGATGTCTCCTAACATTGACTGTTTTTTTCATTGCATGAGTCAGAACAGCGTGTGTGGAGGAAACCAAAATAATTGCAAATTACAGGTAGAATAAAATAAGAGACACACTAAACAATGTTCTTACTGCCTCCTTCCTCTGCACTGTTCACATGACAAATAGAAAAGTAGCAATGGTGCAATTCAATGCAATTCAATTATTGTGTTTCAAGCCAGCTGAACTTTGATTGTGTGGTATAAATCTGTGTTGTCATTCATGCTACAGATATCTTTGCAATGTTGAAATCATATCAGTTACTCCAAGCAAATCTGAAAGTGCATATAGTCAATCACTGGAGGAATCGTGGATAACATGTAAGAACTTTTCTATGTCTGCAATATTGCAAGGACATATAGCTTGTACCTTAGTTAAAGGGAAATTCTAGTATGAAATTCAGCATATATACCATTGCCACTTTTGTTAGTTGGTTTTAAAGGAATTGTGTAACTTTAATGATTTTAAATATTGTTAATTGGTTGACCAATAGCTGCTTAGCAGCTGCCTTTTTAAAGAGCGTGGACACAATGCTTTGTTAGGTTTATGATTACGGCTCTATGCCGAAACGCGTAAGACCAGTCCTCCTATCTTACCTGTCCTGTTTTTAATTCTATGGAAGAATAAAGTTTGACTTTAAACTTATATATGGATGGGAATCGGGACTCTTTCATTATTCAGCTATTATCTCTACAAGGGGACTAAGAGGAGTTCCCGTAATCACCGGATCCTATCCAGCTTTCATCTCCTGATAAGAAGCACCCGGACACTGCTTTACCTTTACCGGAGGTTAACTAACAGCACTGAGGATACCCCCCCCCTCCTATTGAGACCAAGTCTAGCTCCTCTTTACCTGGATTAGCTCCTAACAAGTTGTCCGTCATCGACTAACCCGTTGATTGGGCTTTAGACCAGTGGGGGCGTGGTCATACAAGCTTCGCTGTTGGAGGGGATCTGGAGAGTTTTCTATGTAAACGCCAGAATGAAGCAGTGAGCGGTATTTGATATCGAGCGACTCACTATAGAGCAACGGCTGCTCGGGTACATCAGACTTTTTCTTTCTCGGGTACATCAGACTTTTTCTTGGTCTCAACTTTAGGGTGAGTAAAGCTATACTAGTGCTTTCCTTTACGGGTTACAAGTGTGCAGTGGGACTTTGCATAATCAAATAAGTACTCATCAGATTCCAGGAACTCTTCTGTTCTTTTTTACTATAAATCTGTGTTGTCATTCATACTACATAAATCTTTTCAATGTTGAAATCGTATCAGTTACTCCAAGCAATTCAGAAAGTGCATATAGTCAATCACTGGAGGAATCGTGGATAACATGTAAGAACTTTTCTGTGTCTGCAATATTGCAAGGACATATAGCTTGTACCTTAGTTAAAGGGAAATTCTAGTATGAAATTCAAATACTATTTTGTTTAATAATTATCAACATTCTATAGGCTGGCAATAAGCAGATTTTGATTTTGATGGAATCATAATCATTCATTTCCACTGTATATTAACCCCTAATCCGCCATTAACCCACATCGCAATAAACCTAATAAAGTATATGAACCCCTAATCCACCATTAACCACATTGCAATAAACCTAATAAAGTATATGAACCCCTAATCCGCCATTAACTCACATCGCAATAAACCTATTAAAGTATATTAACTCCTAATCCGCCATTAACCCACATCGCGATCTACCTAATACAGGGAGTGCATAATTATTAGGCAAGTTGTATTTTTGAGGATTAATTTTATTATTGAACAACAACCATGTTCTCAATGAACCCAAAAAACTAATTAATATCAAAACTGAATAGTTTTGGAAGTAGTTTTTAGTTTGTTTTTAGTTATAGCTATTTTAGGGGGATATCTGTGTGTGCAGGTGACTATCACTGTGCATAATTATTAGGCAACTTAACAAAAAACAAATATATACCCATTTCAATTATTTATTTTTACCAGTGAAACCAATATAACATCTCAACATTCACAAATATACATTTCTGACATTCAAAAACAAAACAAAAACAAATCAGTGACCAATATAGCCACCTTTCTTTGCAAGGACACTCAAAAGCCTGCCATCCATGGATTCTGTCAGTGTTTTGATCTGTTCACCATCAACATTGCGTGCAGCAGCAACCACAGCCTCCCAGACACTGTTCAGAGAGGTGTACTGTTTTCCCTCCTTGTAAATCTCACATTTGATGATGGCCTCCTTGTTCACCTGATCTGAACCCCATTGAGAACCTGTGGTCCATGTCATTAGATTTTCTTCTTTTATACCCTTTCTTGCCAGCCACGCTGTGGAGTACTTGGACGCGTGTGATGGAGCATTGTCCTGCATGAAAATCATGTTTTTCTTGAAGGATGCAGACTTCTTCCTGTACCACTGCTTGAAGAAGGTGTCTTTCAGAAACTGGCAGTAGGACTGGGAGTTGAGCTTGACTCCATCCTCAACCCGAAAAGGCCCCACAAGATCATCTTTGATGATACCAGCCCAAACCAGTACTCCACCTCCACCTTGCTGGCATCTGAGTCGGACTGGAGCTCTCTGCCCTTTACCAATCCAGCCACGGGCCCATCCATCTGGCCCATCAAGACTCACTCTCATTTCATCAGTCCATAAAACCTTAGAAAAATCAGTCTTGAGATATTTCTTGGCCCAGTCTTGACGTTTCAGCTTGTGTGTCTTGTTCAGTGGTGGTCGTCTTTCAGCCGTTCTTACCTTGGCCATGTCTCTGAGTATTGCACACCTTGTGCTTTTGGGCACTCCAGTGATGTTGCAGCTCTGAAATATGGCCAAACTGGTGGCAAGTGGCATCTTGGCAGCTGCACGCTTGACTTTTCTCAGTTCATGGGCAGTTATTTTGCGCCTTGGTTTTTCCACACGCTTCTTGCGACCCTGTTGACTATTTTGAATGAAACGCTTGATTGTTCGATGATCACGCTTCAGAAGCTTTGCAATTTTAAGAGTGCTGCATCCCTCTGCAAGATATCTCACTATTTTTGACTTTTCTGAGCCTGTCAAGTCCTTCTTTTGACCCATTTTGCCAAAGGAAAGGAAGTTGCCTAATAATTATGCACACCTGATATAGGGTGTTGATGTCATTAGACCACACCCCTTCTCATTACAGAGATGCACATCACCTAATATGCTTAATTGGTAGTAGGCTTTCGAGCCTATACAGCTTGGAGTAAGACAACATGCATAAAGAGGATGATGTGGTCAAAATACTCATTTGCCTAATAATTCTGCACTCCCTGTATACAGCCAGATTACGAGTTTTGCGTTATGAGAGGCTCGGTACTAACTTGCAAGTTATTTCCACCACTCACCTTTAATAGCGCTGCTATTACAGGTTTGCAGAAACCTGGTGTTAGCAGGCAATATGGCAGCGTTGAGCACCATACGCACACAAATACCAGTGCTGCTTTGAGCTGGTTTTACATGCTCGTGCATGATTTCCCCATAGACAACAATGGGGAGAGCCGGCTAAAAAAAAGCCTAACACCTGCAATAAAGGAGCGTAAAGCTCCTTAATGCAGCCCCATTGATTCCTATGGAGAAAGAAAATTTATGTTTAAACCTAACACCCTAACATAAACCCCGAGTCTAAACACCCCTAATCTGCTGCCCCTGACATCGCCGCCACCTACATTACACTTAATAACCCCTAATCTGCCACCCCTAACATTGCCGCCACCTACATTACACTTTTTAACCCCTAATCTGACACCCTTAACATCGCCGCTACCTACATTACACTTATTATCCCCTAATCTGCCACCCCAACGTCGCCGCCACCTACCTACACTTATTAACCCATAATCTGTCGCCCCCAACATCGCCACCACCACTATACTAAAATTATTAACCCCTAAACCTCTGGCCTCCCACATCACTAACACTAAATAAATATATTAACCCCTAAACCTAAGTCTAACCCTAACCCTAACACCCCTAACTTTAATATAATTAAAATAAATCTAAATAAAACTTACTATTATTACCTAACTAATACATATTTCAAATTAAATACTTACCTGTAAAATATAACTAATAGTTACATTGTAACTATCTTAGGTTTTATTTTTATTTCACAGCTAAGTTTGTATTTATTTAAACTAGGTAGAATAGTTAGTGAATAGTTATTAACTATTTACTAACTACCTAGTTAAAATAAATACAAATGTACCTATAAAATAAAACCTAACCTGTTTTACACTAACACCTAACATTACACTACAATTAAATAAATTACATTAATTAAATACAATTAACTAAATTACAAAAAATAAAAAGCACTAAATTACACAAAATAAAAAAGAAATGATCAAATATTTAAACTAATTACACCTAATCTAATAGCCCTATCAAAATAAAAAAGCCCACCCAAAATAAAAAAAATAAAAACCCTAGCCTAAACTAAACTACCAATAGCCCTTAAAAGGGCCTTTTGCGGGGCATTGCCACAAAGAAATCAGCTCTTTTACCTGTAAAAAAAATACAAACAACCCCCAACAGTAAAACCCACCACCCACACAACCAAACCCCCCAAATAAAACCCTATCTAAATAAACCTAAGCTCCCCATTGCCCTGACAAGGGCATTTGGATGGGCATTGCCCTTAAAAGGGCATTTAGCTCTTTTTACTTGCCCAAACCCCTAATCTAAAAATAAAACCCACCCAATAATCCCTTAAAAAAAAAACTAACACTAACCCCTGAAGACCCACTTACAGTTTTTGAAGACCGGACATCCATCCTCAATGAAGCCAGGAGAAGTCTTCATCCAAGTGGCAAGAAGTCCTCAACGAAGCTGGGAGAAGTCTTCATTCAGACAGCATCTTCTATCTTCATCCTTCCGACGTGGAGCGGCTCCATCTTCAAGACATCCGGCGCGGAGTATCCTCTTCTTTCGCTGGCTCTTCAAGAATGAATTTTCCTTTAAATGACATCATCCAATATGGCGTCCCTTGAATTCCGATTGAATTCTATCAGCCAATCGGAATTAAAGGTGAAAAAATCCTATTGGCTGATGCAATTCCAATTGGCTGATAGAATTCTATCAGCCAATCGGAATGAAAGGTGAAAAAATCCTATTGGCTGATGCAATCAGCCAATATGATTGAGCTTCAATCCTATTGGATGATCCAATCAGCCAATAGGATTGAGCCCGCATTCTATTGGCTGATTGGAACAGCCAATAGGATTTTTTCACCTTTCATTCCGATTGGCTGATAGAATTCTATCAGCCAATTGGAATTCAAGGGACGGCATCTTGGATGACGTAATTTAAAGGAAAATTCATTCTTGAAGAGCCAGCAAAAGAAGAGGATGCTCCGTGCCGGATGTCTTGAAGATGGAGCCAGTCCGTGAAGGGTGAAGATAGAAGATGCCGCCTGGATGAAGACTTCTGCCCATCTGGAGGATGACTTCTTGTCGCTTGGATGAAGACTTCTCCCGGCTTCGTTGAGGATGGATGTCCGGTCTTCAAAAACTGTAAGTGGATCTTCTGGGGTTAGTGTTAGGTTTTTTTAAGAGTTTATTGGGTGGGTTTTATTTTTAGATTAGGGGTTTGGGCAAGTAAAAAGAGCTAAATGCCCTTTTAAGGGCAATGCCCATCCAAATGCCCTTTTCAGGGCAATGGGGAGCTTAGGTTTATTCAGATAGGGTTTTATTTGGGGGGTTTGGTTGTGTGGGTAGTGGGTTTTACTGTTGGGGGGTTGTTTGTATTTTTTTTACAGGTAAAAGAGCTGATTTCTTTGTGGCAATGCCCCGCAAAAGGCCCTTTTAAGGGCTATTGGCAGTTTAGTTTAGGCTAGGGTTTTTTTTATTTTGGGGGGGCTTTTTTATTTTGATAAGGCTATTAGATTAGGTGTAATTAGTTTAAATATATGATAATTTCTTTTTTATTTTGTGTAATTTTGTGTTTTTTATTTTTTTGTAATTTAGTTAATTGTATTTAATTAATGTAATTTATTTAATTGTAGTTTAATGTTAGGTGTTAGTGTGAGGCAGGTTAGGTTTTATGTTACAGGTAAATTTGTATTTATTTTAACTAGGTAGTTAGTAAATAGTTAATAACTATTTACTAACTATTCTACCTAGTTAAAATAAATACAAACTTAGCTATGAAATAAAAATAGAACATAAGATAGCTACAATGTAACTATTAGTTATATTGTAGCTTGCTTAGGGTTTATTTTACAGGTAAGTATTTAGTTTTAAATAGGAATTATTTAGTTAAAGATAGTAATTTTTATTTAGATTTATTTTAATTATAGTAAAGTTAGGGGTGTTAGGGTTAGACTTAGGGTTAGGGTTAGGTTTAGGGGGTTGATAACTTTAGTATAGTGGCAGCGGTTTCTGGGTCGGCAGATTAGGGGTTAATATTTGTATTATAGTGTTTGCCATGCAGGAGGGCCTCGGTTTAGGGGTTAATAGGTAGTTTATGGGTATTAGTGTACTTTGTAAACCCTTTAGTTATGAGTTTTATGCTACAGCTTTGTAGTGCAAAACCCATAACTACTGACTTTAGATGGCGGAACGAATCTTGTCAGTATAGGCTGTACCGCTCACTTTTTGGCCTCCCAGGCAAAACGCGCTATGGACGTCACATTAAAAAATTACTTTTTGAAAGGTGTGGTAGTTACGTTGCGTTACGGCCACAAAAGTGTGCGGTACAGCTATACCTGCAAGACTCGTAATAGCAGCGGTAGTGAAAAAGCAGCATTATGAGCCATAACGCAAAACTCGTAATCTAGCCAATAGTATATTAACCCCTAATCCACCATTAACCCACATTGCAATAAACCTAATAAAGTATATGAACCCCTAATCCGCCATTAACCCACATTGCAATAAACCTAATAAAACTATTAACCTCTAATCTGCCAAACCCACACAATGTAATAATCCTAATAAATCTATTATCCCCTAATCCGCCAAACCCCCACAATGCAAATAACTAATTAAATTACTAAGCCCCCTAACTTAACACCCTCTAAATTAACCCCAATTACCTAAATTAAAAAATACTAAGTTACAATTAAAATAAAAAAAGCTAACATTACTTAAAAATAACAAAATAAAAATGTAAATTAGTCTATGATTACAGAACATAAAAAAGTCTAACTTTACATAAAATAATAAACCAATTTATCAAAATTAAAAAAAATTAAACCTAATCCCTATGAAAATGAAAAAGCCCCCCCCAAATAAAAACACCCCCTAATTTAATGCTACACTACCAATAGCCCTTAAAAGTGCCTTTTGTAGGGCATTGCCCTAAGTTAAACAGCTATTTTCCTTTAAAAAAAATACTAAGTCCCCCCTCTAACAGTAAAATCCCCCACCCACCAAACCCCCCAAAATTAAAATACCTAACACTAAAAAATCCTAAACTACCCATTGCCCATAAAGGGCTATTTGTATGGGCATTGCCCTTAAAAGGGCATTCAGCTCTTTTAAGAGTGCCTAGAAATCCCTAATAAATAAAAAAATTAAATAAAGCCTAAGCCGGTGCAGAGCGGAGATGAGCATGGAGCAGGACCGGTGACCATGGAGCCATGGATCTTGGAAGATCCTCTTCGTACGATCGCCGCCGTACACTGAATAGTGAATTCAAGGTATGCATTTAAAAATGGCATCTCTTGCATTCCTATTGGCTGATTTGATTCTTCAAATTCAAATCAGCCAATAGGATGAGAGCTACTAAAATCCTATTGGCTGATTTGAACAGCCAATAGGATTTCAGTAGCTCTCATCCTATTGGCTGATTTGAATTTGAAGAATCAAATCAGCCAATAGGAATACAAGGGATGCCATTTTTAATCGCATACCATGAATTTACTATTCAGTGTTAGGGATGGGCGAATGTGCAAATTTTCGAATTTCGAATGTAGAACAAATGTTATTACCGAAATTCAAATTCTAAATCTGAATGTCGATAAGAACGAATATTCTTAAAAATTCGAAAATCGAATGTTATTTACAGTTTTCGAATGTCACTTTCGAATTCGAATGTTTATAATTATATTGAATGTCCAAATTCGAAATTTCGAATTTAACATTCTATTTAACAAATACTATTCAGAAGTTCAATAGTTCATGTGGTAGGGCGGGAATCTAGTAAATTGATACATAATAGATACATATACAGGTGGCCCTCGTTTTACAACGGTTCAATTTACACCGTTTCAGAATTACAACCTTTTTTTTCCAGTCATGTGACTGCTATTGAAAAGCATTGAGAAGCAGTGCATTTATTAAAATAACCAGTAGGTGGAGCTGTCCGATTGTGTTGCAGCAAAGACAAGCAAGCTGAAATTAATCAGTTTAACCAGACCTGAGCTATTGAGCAGATTTCAAAGGAACAAGATCTTCCTGTCTATAAATCAGTCCAGATTGAAATGCATAGAAAGAATTATTTGCAGAAAAATGCAAGTGAAGTCTGTGTTGTGTGATTATTTTGTTAGGTTTATAATGTTGTTTAGCAAATGTTTTTGTTCATTTAACTTAGTTTAATTATATATTTATGTGTTGTGTGATTATTTTATTAGGTTTATAATGCTGTTTAGCATTTAAAGTCTTCATTTCAAAGCTTTAAAAATAATGTATTAGGTGTTACTTATGACAATTTTGAGAGGGGCCTGGAACCTATCTCCCTCACTTCCCATTGACTTACATTATACATAGTAACATAGTAACATAGTAGATAAGGTTGAAAAAAGACTGAAGTCCATCGAGTTCAACCTATACAAATCTAAAATACTTACAAAAAGCTCCAGTTAAGCTTAAATAACCCCATTAAAATGTGACCCATTTAATACTAGCAATCATATCCATGAATTTTGTTTATATACAGAAATTTATCCAGACTATTTTTAAATGTATCTATGGTATTGGCATTCACTACCTCCTTTGGTAATGAGTTCCACAATTTTATTGCTCTTACAGTGAAAAAACGTTTCCGTTGCAGGAGATTAAATCTCCTTTCCTCCAACCTTAAATTATGACCTCTTGTCAGAAACAATTTTCTTGGAATAAAAAGAGCTTCTGCCATCTCTGTATATGGGCCTTGAATATATTTATATAAAGTAATCATGTCACCTCTCAAGCGCCTTTTTTCTAAAGAGAACAGACCCAGTTTGGCTAGCCTCTCCTCATAGGTTAATTTCTCCAATCCCCTTATTAGCTTTGTGGCCCTTCTCTGAACTTTTTCTAGTTCTGCAATTAAAACGGGGTTTTAATTTACAACGGTTTCGATTTACAACCATTCCTTCTGGAACCTAACCCCGGCGTAAACTGAGGGCTACCTGTATATAATTTCGAATGTTTCCATAAAGAATATTGCATAATTCGAATATTACATTTAAAGAAAGCATTAGAAATACTATTACAAACATATAAATTCGAATTTTTCAAATTCGAATATTGCCTAATTCGAATATTACATTTAAAGAAAAAGCATTAGAAATACTATTACAATCTAAATTCAAATTTTTCGAATTCAAATACACGTATTGCATAATTCAAATATTACATTTAAAGAAAAAGCATTAGAAATACTATTACAATCTAAATTCGAATTTTTCAAAAATAATATTTTCGAATGTAATCGTAAAATTCGAAACCGAACATTCGAAAATCGAATGTTAGAATGTTATGTAAACATTCGAAATTCGATTCGAATGAACGAATGTGTTAAAATTTGTGCCATTTTTCGAATGTTGCAAAACATTCGCCCATCCCTATTCAGTTTACGGCAGCAATCGAATGAAGAGGATCCTCCATGCTCCATGGCTCTGCGGTCACCGATCCTGCCCCACGCTCATCTCCGCTCCGTGCCGGCTTGGTCCTGGATGTAGAAGGAAGAGGTTCCCGCTTGGATGAAGATGTCAGCCGCTTGGAAGAAGTGGTTAATATACTTTATTATGTTTATTACGATGTGGGTTAATGGCAGATTAGGGGTTCATATACTTTATTAGGTTTATTGCGATGTGGGTTAATGGCGGATTAGGGGTTCATATACTTTATTAGTTATTGCGGTGGGGGATTGCGGTTGACAGGTAGATAGATATTGCGCATGCATTAGGTGTTAGTTAATATTTTCAGGCAGTTACAGGAGCTATGGTGCTCACAATTTCAGCGTAAGGCTTGCTGCGCCTGCCTATGTGTGGCGAGGTGAAAATGGAGTAAAATGTCTCCATTTTCGCCGCTTAAGTCCTTGTGCTAAATATGTGATACCGATTTGCGATGTAGTTCTATGTTAGCTTATGGGAGAAAAAATTGCGACCAACGGGTGAAATATACGTGCCACATTTATATGTGGCGCTGTATTTGTGATATCAAAACCACGTAAAAACCAGCATCACCGGCTTTTGTGGGCAACACCGCATATGTAATCTTGCCCCATGTGTTTGTTAAGGTGAAAATGGAGTAAAATTTCTCCATTTTCGCTGTGTAAGTCCATGCGTTGAATATGTGATACCGATTTGCGACACGGTTCTATGTTAGCTTATGAGAGTAAAAATTGCAGTCGACTGGTGAAATATACGTGCCACATTTATATGCGGCGCTGTATATGTGATACCAAAACCGCGTAATAACCAGCGTCGTTGGCTTTTGCAGGCGACGCCGCATATGTAATCTTGCCCTAAGTTTTTATTTTTTTGTTTTTTTATACATTATAATTTGTTTGCTCTGTAGGGTTAGAAATGCATTTTTATGATGCAAGTGTCCTTCACAGTTGAACTTATTTATTGAGAAGATAAGTCATTTTTAGCATTTTTTTAAAATTTGATTGTTGCTGGGATTTGTTTCCCTGTGATATATCAGTTTTAAGAAATGTTTTTTTACTGAATCTAGGCCAATGAGATAAATGCAAAGAAAAAAAAAAGAAAAAAAACAATTCATGTAAGAACTTACCTGATAAATTCATTTCTTTCATATTGGCAAGAGTCCATGAGCAAGTGACGTATGGGATATACAATCCTACCAGGAGGGGCAAAGTTTCCCAAACCTCAAAATGCCTATAAATACACCCTCAACACACCCACAATTCAGTTAAACGAATAGCCAAGTAGTAGGGTGATAGAAAAAGGAGTAAAAAGCATCAAAAAAAGAACTGGAAATATAATTGTGCTTTATAGAAAAAAACATAACCACCATAAAAAGGGTGGGTCTCGTGGACTCTTGCCAATATGAAAGAAATTAATTTATCAGGTAAGTTCTTACATAAATTATGTTTTCTTTCATGTAATTGGCAAAAGTACATGAGCTAGTGACGTATGGGATAGTAATACCCAATATGTGGTACTCCACAGAAGAGTCACTAGAGAGGGAGGGATAAAAATAAAAACAGCCATTTTCCTCTGAAAAAATTAAATCCACATCCAAAAAAGTATGTTTTTCTCATAAGCAGAGGAATCAAACTGAAACAGCTGCCTGAAGAACTTTTCTACCAAAAACTGCTCCCGAAGAGGCAAATACATCAAAGCGGTAGAATTTAGTAAATGCATGCAAAGAAGACCAGGTTGCTGCTTTGCAAATCTGATCAACTGAAGCTTCGTTCTTAAAAGCCCACAAAGTGGAAACTGATCTAGTACAATGAGCTGTGATTCTCTGAGGCGGGGCCTGACCCAACTCCAAATAAGCCTGATGAATCAAAAGCTTTAACCAGGATGCCAAGGAAATGGCAGAAGCTTTCTGACCTTTCCTAGGACCAGAAAAGACAACAAATAGACTAGAAGTCTTTCTGAAATCTTTAGTAGCTTCAACATAATATTTCAAAGCTCTTACAACATCCAGAGAATGTAAGGATCTCTCCAGAGAATTCTTAGGATTAGGACACAAAGAGGGAACAACAATTTCCCTATTAATATTGTTAGAATTCAGAACTTTAGGTAAAAACTTAAATGAAGTCCGCAAAACTGCCTTATCCTGATCAGAAAAGGAGACTCACAAGAAAGAGCAGATAACTCGGAAACTTTTCTAGCAGAAGAGATAGCCAAAAGGAACAACACTTTCCAAGAAAGTAGTTTAATATCCAAAGAATGCATAGGCTCAAAAGGAGGAGCCTGTAAAGTCTTCAAAACCAAATTGAGACTCCAAGTAGGAGAGATTGATTAAATGACAGGCTTGATACGGACCAAAGCCTGCACCACAAAACAGTGAATATCAGGAAGCTTAGCAATCTTTCTGTGAAATAAAATAGAAAGAGCAGAGATTTGTCCCTTCAAGGAACTTGCAGACAAACCATCCTGGAAAACCTGGAAAATTCTAGGAATTCTAAAAGAATGCCAGGAGAATTTATGAAAAGAACACCATGAACTATATGTCTTCCAAACTCGATAATAAATCTTCTTAGAAACAGATTTACGATCCTGTAAAATAGTACCAATCACTAAGTCAGAGAAACCTCTATGACTAAGCACTAAGCGTTCAATTTCCATACCTTCAAATTTAACGATTTGAGATCCTGATGGAAAAACGGTCCTTGAGACAGAATGTCTGGTCTTAACGGCCAAGGTTGGCAACTGGACATCCGGACAAGATTTACATACCAAAACCTGTAAGGAACATGCTGGTGCTGCCAGAAATACAAACAATTGTTCCATGATGATCTTGGAGATCACTCTTGGAAAAAGAACTAGAAGCGGAAAGATATAAGCAGGTTGGTAAAACCAAGAAACTGATAACGCATCCACCGACTCTGCCTGAAGATCCCTGGACCTAGACAAGTACCTGGGAAGTTTCTTGTTTAGATGGGAAGCCATCAGATCTATTTCTGGAAGACCCTACATCTGAACAATCTGAAAAAACACATCTGGATTGAGAGACCACTCCCCCGTATGTAAAGTCTGACGGCTGAGATAATCCACTTACCAGTTGTCTACACCTGGGATATCTACCGCTGAAATTAGACAATAGCTGGATTCCGGCCTAGAAAGTTTCCGAGATACTTCTTTCATAGCTAGGGGACTGTGAGTCCCACCCTGATGATTGACATATGCCACAGTTGTGATATTGTCTGTCTGAAAACAAATGAATGGTTCTCTCTTCAACAGAGGCCAAACCTGAAGAGCCCTGAAAATAGCACGGAGTTCTAAAATATTGATTGGTAACCTCGCCTCTTGAGATTTCCAAACCCCTTGTGCTGTCAGAGATCCCCTGACAGCTCCCCAACCTGAAAGACTTGCATCTGTTGTGATTACAGTCCAGGTTGGATGAACAAAAGAAGCCCCTTAAACTATACAATGGTGATCTAACCACCATGTTAGAGAGATTCAAACATTGGGATTTAAGTATATTAATTGTGATATCCTTGTATAATACCTGCACCATTGATTCAGCATACAAATCTGAAGAGGTCACATAAGAAAATGAGCAAAGGGGATTGCGTCCGATGCGGCAGTCATGAGACCTAAAACTTCCATGCAGATAGCCACTGAAGGGAATGATTGAGACTGAAGGTTTCGACAAGCTAAAACCACTTTTATTTGTCTCTTGTCTGTTAGAGACAGAGTCATGGACACTGAATATATCTGGAAACCTAAAAAAGTGACCCGTTTCTTAAGATATTAAGGAACTTTTTGGTAAATTGATCCTCCAACCATGTCTTTGAAGAAACACTAGTTGATTCGTATGAGATTCGGCAGAATGGAAAGACTGAGCTAGTACCAAGATATCGTCCAAATAAGGAAACACCGCAATACCCTGTTCTCTGATTTCAGAGAGTAGGGCACCAAGAACCTTTGAAAAAATTCTTGGAGCTGTCGCTAGGCCAAATGGAAGAGCGACAAATTGGTAATGCTTGTCTAGAAAAGAGAATCTCCGAAACCGATAGTGGTCTGGATGAATCGGAATATGAAGATATGCATCCTGTAAGTCTATCGTGGACATATAATGACCTTGCTGAACAAAAGGCAGATTAGTCCTTATAGTCACCATTTTGAAAGTTGGCACTCTTACAAAACAATTCAAAATTTCAATGCAACATTTTTAGATCCATAACTGGCCTGAATGAATTTTCTTTTTTTTTTTTGGGACAAAGAATAGATTTTAATAAAACCCCAGACCCTGTTCCTGAAACGAAACTGGTATGATTACCCCTGAAAGCTCTAGATCTGAAACACACTTCAGAAAAGCCTGAACCTTCACTGGATTTGCTGGGACGTGTGGGAGAAAAAATCTTCTCACAGGAGGTCTTACTCTGAATCCTATTTGATACCCTTGAGAGACAATACTCCACTGATTTTGGACAGAATCTGCCCAAATGTTTTGGAAAAAATTTAATCTCCCCCCACCAGCTGAACTGGAATGAAGGCTGCACCTTCATGCAGACTTGGGGCTGGCTTTAGTTTCTTAAAAGGCTTGGATTTATTCCAACTTGAAGAAGGTTTCCAATTGGAACCAGTTTCTTTGGGGGAAGGATTGGCTTTCTGTTCCTTATTCTGTCAAAAAGAACGAAAACTATTAGAAGCTTTAGATTTACCCTTAGATATTCTATCCTGAGGCAAAAAAAACTCCCTTCCCCCCAGTGAGAGTTGAAATAATAGAATTCAACTGAGAACCAAATAAATTGTTACCTTGGAAAGAATGAAAGTAATCTAGACTTAGATACCATGTCAGCATACCAATATTTGAGCCATAAAGCTCTTCTAGCTAAAATAGCTAAAGACATAGATATAACATCAATTTTGATGATATAAAAAATAGCATCACATATAAAATGATTAGCATGTTGAAGCAAGTGAACAATGCTAGACAAATTAGAATCTGTTTCCTGTTGCGCTAAGCTTTCCAACCAAAAAGTTGATGCAGCTGCAACATCAGCCATAGATATAGCAGGCCTAAGAATATAGCCAGGAAATAAATAAGCTTTCCTTAGATAAGATTCAAGTTTCCTATCTAAAGGATCCTTAAAAGAAGAACTATCTTCCATAGGAATAGTAGTACGTTTGGCAAGAGTACAGATAGCCCCATCAACTTTGGGGATCTTTTCCCATAACTCCAATCTAGCTGCTGGCAAAGGATACAACTTTTTAAACCTGTAAGAAGGAATAAAAGAAGTACAGGCCTATCCTATTCCTTTGAAAACATATCAGAAATAGCATCAGGAACTGGAAAAACCTCTGGAGTAACCACAGGAGGTTTATAAACAGAATTTAAATGTTTACTAGTTTTAGTATCAAGAGGACTAGATTCCTCAATATCCAAAGTAATCAACATCTCTTTTAACAAGGAACGTATATACTCCATCTTAAAGAGATAAGTAGATTTGTCAGTGTCAATATCTGAGGTAGGATCTTCTGAATCAGATAGATCCTCATCAGTGGAGGATAATTCAGTATGTTGTCGGTCATTTGAAATTTCATCAACTTTATGAGAAGTTTTAAAAGACCTTTAACGTTTATTAGAAGGCAGAATAGCAGACAAAGCCTTCTGAATCGCATCAGCAATAAAATCTTTTATATTCACAGGGATATCATGTACATTAGATGTTGAAGGAACAACAGGCATTGTACTAGTACTGTTGGATACATTCTCTGCATGTAAAAGTTTATCATGACAACTGTTACATACTACAGCTGGAGATATAATATCTGCTAATTTACAACAGATACACTTAGCTTTGGTAGAACTGTTATCAGGCAGCAGGATTCCAACAGTTGTTTCTGAGACAGGATCAGAAAAATCTGGCAAATGTAAGAGAAAAAAACAACATATAAAGCAAAATTATCAATTTCCTTATATGGCAGTTTCAGGAATTGGAAAAAAATGCAAACAGCATATCCCTCTGAACATAAAAAAGGCAAGAGGCATATAAGAAGTGGGGATTAAATTATTAAAATTATTTGGTGCCAAGTATGACGCACAAAGCAAAATGAATTTTTTTGGCGCTAACAACATCCGGAAATGACGCAACTTGCGTCATGGCAGACGCAACCTTATGAAAGGAAACCTGGCGTCAACTAAGACGCCGGAAATGACGAATTTGCGTCACCGAATGTACCTTTGCGCCAAAAAAATGTTTGCGCCAAGAATGACACAATAAATATCAGCATTTTGCGACCTCGAGAGCCTAATTTTGCCAGTGAAATTTAATGAAAAAGCAGTCAAATTGATGAAAAGACTATACCCCTGGTAAGAAAAATATAACTTCCTAAATATTTTCCCAATTTTGAAACTGATAGTCTGCAAAAGGAAATATACATAAACCTGACTCATGACAAATATAAGTAGAATACATATATTTATTCATTTTTAAATATTTTTTATTGAGGTTGTGAAATATATTACATAGGGTATTCACATATAAGAAAACAAAACAAACAAAAAAAAGACAGCAATGTGAGAATAGATATGCCCTTAACTAATAGACATGGCTCAATTAGAGATCAGTAAGGACTCTAGACATGTAATCTGTACATCCCTGAACAAATTCAATCACACTGTCCGTATAGTATATCGCGTATTCTATTGTATTGTCTATCTGGAAAATAATAAAGGGAGGGAGTAACAATGTGGGTCTAGTGGTTGGAAATGGTAGTCTGGGATAATGTAAGCTAATATGTCCGTGATGATTTCTTATAGTGCTTAATTAGAACCTCAATTTTATATCCTTGTGAAAAAGAAAAATGATCTCCTCATTACTGTAGACAGAATTTATTAGGTTATCAATGCTAAAACGAATGTGGCAGAAGAAGGAGGCTAGCTGTTTTTGATTTTTGGGGAAGGAGAATTCAACGGGCAAGAGCCGCTCGAAATGGGATGAGGGAAAGGGAGGGGGGGCGAGGTTAGTTAAGAGACGAAACTGGTAAATACTTCTGGGCCTTTAAACTATGGAGGTGCAAAGTAAGCCATCATATCTCCTATCAGTGCTGTGTACAGAAGGGGGAATTAAAATATGTATTAAACCTATTCACCATTCGCCATATAGAGCAGTACTACGCTGTAGTCTGACTATTATGTACTTCTTTGTGTCGCTCATGCTAAGGGGCCAGATGGAGGTTGGGGAAGATTAGGCGTAAACCCCATGAGTTCAGGTGTAGCTGTATAGGGTTCCCCAAAGTATGAGAATAACTCATCCAAGTCCCTATGGGTCTCTAGAAAGATATGAAGTTGTCTTCTAACTATTATAGGGGACGCACTGAGGGTGTAGTTCTAATGAGGGTCTAAAATATATGGGAGAGCAGTTCCAGGGTTCAGGGTCTCAGATATAAATACGTTTCATGGCAATTATCTGGAGAAGATCATTTCAGTCTTACTCTAGCAGTTATACATGTATGGAGCAGTTTTCCACTGTGGGCTACTAGAAAGTCTAAGATGACTTATGATGATAACTAGCATAAAAGTTATATAATGTCAGAGTGCAGAGAGCTATAAAACAAGACACTTGACCAGACCCCTAAACAAAACACATGTGTCAACTAACTAGCTGACTATCAATAATATATAAGCTGTTATATTGTATACAGGGAGGGAAGTGTAGGAAGCTAGAAATCAAGAGGCTTTCACAGTGAGCAACAGTTATGTGAAAATAGATATAAACAAAGTAATAAAACAGCTGATGTAGTAATGGCTCTTGTGAAACCATTAAGTATCTCAATACAGAGCTAAAACATACAGGTCTTATGCTATTGATAAATCAGAGACCAGGGTATCAAACAACATTATCATCATAAAAGGTCCAAGTATCCATAGCCAAGTGTTTTGTATAGATAGAACAACTAGTTCATACTGCATAAACTATGCAGAGGATGAGCTGTAAGAGTCGGTGTAGATCTATATATAGAACATTAAAAAAAAACAAAAAAACTTGACATCCTTTAAAACATGAGTTTCTTTTCTTTTAGTATCTAGCCTTAACATAACATTAAGAGAAGTTTTGTTTATATCTGTGGCTATTAAAATGCCCAGCAAAGAAAAAGAAAGAAAAAAACAAAAAAAAAACAAAGAGTGGCTAGTTATAAGGCCATTTAACGTGTGAAACAAATGAACATGAAGGTAAGTGGTGAGGAACACATACAGGGAGTGCAGAATTATTAGGCAAGTTGTATTTTTGAGGATTAATTTTATTATTGAACAACAACCATGTTCTCAATGAACCCAAAAAACTCATTAATATCAAAGCTGAATAGTTTTGGAAGTAGTTTTTAGTTTGTTTTTAGTAATAGCTATTTTAGGGGGATATCTGTGTGTGCAGGTGACTATTAATGTGCATAATTTTTAGGCAACTTAACAAAAAACAAATATATACCCATTTCAATTATTTATTTTTACCAGTGAAACCAATATAACATCTCAACATTCACAAATATACATTCATGACATTCAAAAACAAAACAAAAACAAATCAGTGACCAATATAGCCACCTTTCTTTGCAAGGACACTCAAAAGCCTGCCATCCATGGATTCTTTCAGTGTTTTGATCTGTTCACCATCAACATTGCGTGCAGCAGCAACCACAGCCTCCCAGACACTGTTCAGAGAGGTGTACTGTTTTCCCTCCTTGTAAATCTCACATTTGATGATGGGCCACAGGTTCTCAATGGGGTTCAGATCAGGTGAACAAGGAGGCCATGTCATTAGATTTTCTTCTTTTATACCCTTTCTTGCCAGCCACGCTGTGGAGTACTTGGACGCATGTGATGGAGCATTGTCC
Source organism: Bombina bombina (assembly GCF_027579735.1). Lineage (NCBI taxonomy): Eukaryota > Metazoa > Chordata > Amphibia > Anura > Bombinatoridae > Bombina > Bombina bombina. The sequence goes on from NC_069504.1 coordinate 1,082,993,234, forward strand.
TGCATGAAAATCATGTTTTTCTTGAAGGATGCAGACTTCTTCCTGTACCACTGCTTGAAGAAGGTGTCTTCCAGAAACTGGCAGTAGGACTGGGAGTTGAGCTTGACTCCATCCTCAACCCGAAAAGGCCCCACAAGCTCATCTTTGATGATACCAGCCCAAACCAGTACTCCACCTCCACCTTGCTGGCGTCTGAGTCGGACTGGAGCTCTCTGCCCTTTACCAATCCAGCCACGGGCCCATCCATCTGGCCCATCAAGACTCACTCTCATTTCATCAGTCCATAAAACCTTAGAAAAATCAGTCTTGAGATATTTCTTGGCCCAGTCTTGACGTTTCAGCTTGTGTGTCTTGTTCAGTGGTGGTCGTCTTTCAGCCTTTCTTACCTTGGCCATGTCTCTGAGTATTGCACACCTTGTGCTTTTTGGCACTCCAGTGATGTTGCAGCTCTGAAATATGGCCAAACTGGTGGCAAGTGGCATCTTGGCAGCTGCACGCTTGACTTTTCTCAGTTCATGGGCAGTTATTTTGCGCCTTGGTTTTTCCACACGCTTCTTGCGACCCTGTTGACTATTTTGAATGAAACGCTTGATTGTTCGATGATCACGCTTCAGAAGCTTTGCAATTTTAAGAGTGCTGCATCCCTCTGCAATATATCTCACTATTTTTTACTTTTCTGAGCCTGTCAAGTCCTTCTTTTGACCCATTTTGCCAAAGGAAAGGAAGTTGCCTAATAATTATGCACACCTGATATAGGGTGTTGATGTCATTAGACCACACCCCTTCTCATTACAGAGATGCACATCCTCTAATATGCTTAATTGGTAGTAGGCTTTCGAGCCTATACAGCTTGGAGTAAGACAACATGCATAAAGAGGATGATGTGGTCAAAATACTCATTTGCCTAATAATTCTGCACTCCCTGTAGATATCACAACTTTATGTATATGACAGTAAATAGTTAACTTATAAGTATTTATGATTGACCACCATCCTTAGTTAGTATGTAACCAAGTACCCCGTATGGTAAAGCCCCTAGTATCAACCATTACCCAAGCCTCTCTTTTGTATCTGGGTAAGGCTGAGAGTGAAATTCAGATGGTTCAGTGGACAGTCATGGATGGGCCAAAATAAGTCGGGCATGTTCCTTCCCTCAAAGGTCTTACGTGACATATGGCTAAAGGAGGTGAGACTCTCTTATGCTGTGGTGGTCTGCACATCTATGTTGTTGGTGTGAAGTAGGAGACCTCTGTGTCTGCTCTGCGATTCAGGATACTGTGTACCTCTGTTAGAACCCCTCTCCAGCTGGGGAGCCTGTGCGTCCATGACAGATGCTGTGACTGCCTGTGTCTCTGTGGTCTTTCCGGAGTTGGGACAACTGATAGACTGACAAGAGGAGTGCGGTCCAGTTCTGCTCCGTATACCTTGAAGGTCTCCTACGGGTAAAGTGAGCTCCTGCTTCTCCGGTATCTGTCTGGACTCCATGTCATCTGGAGGCTTAGGAAAGGGGGGTAGCTTAGCTAATCCAGTCTCCTCATACTGTGTCTCAATATCCCTCGTTCTGGTTTTGTTCAATAGACATAGGTCTCCTTCCTTCCATGGCACCGTTATTGCATGGCTGAGATAATTAAAGTTTTGAAGTATCTGTAGTTCCAGGTCTTTGAATAAGGATTGGATCTGCAAGTAGGAGTCTCTGCCATATTTAAAGGGACAGTCTAGTCAAAACTAAACTTTCATGATTCAGATAGGGTATGCAATTTTAAACAACTTTCCAATTTACTTTTATCATCAAATTTGCTTTGTTCCCTTGGTGGTATTTTTGAAAAGCTAAACCTAGCTAGGCTCAAACTGATTTCTAAACAGTTGAAAACCGCCTCCTAGCTCAGAGCATTTTGAAAGTTTTTCACAGTTAGACTGTGCTAGTTCACATGTGTCATATAGATTACATTGTGCTCACTCCCGTGAAGTTATTTAGGAGTCTTCACTGATTGACTACACTTCATGTCTGTCAAAGGCACTTAGATACGGAGGCTGTCTGCAAAGGCTTAGATACAAGGTAATCACCAAGGTAAAAAGTATATTAATATAACTGTGTTGGTTATGCAAAAACGGGGAATGGGTAATAAAGGGATTATCTATCTTTTTAAATAAGGAAAATTTTGGTGTAGACTGTCCCTTTAAGTAAAGAATTTGGATAGGATTAAGCAGTGCGACAGAATAGAGCAGCTCTATACGATCAGTGGACTAGCCAAAGGGAGATGATGAGCCGATGGTGTAAGGCCGCAGTTTTCTCAGATGGGCCAAAGTTAGGTTTCTGCCTGTAGGGACTTGATGATATTAGATTTGGATAGCTCCATGATTTCTTCCATATTAATATCGCTAAGTATGTAGTTGGATGGGGCATAATGGAAGAAATAGGTACCAGATTCTCAAATTAGTAGAGGAGCTTCCATAAAGTGCGTCCTTCCATGTCTGCGGCTTGGACCCGCCCCCCACAATACATATATTTAAAACTTTATATTAATACATAAAGTGCCAAACCATAGATGAGAGTGTCTTAAGTAATGAAAACATCCACATATAGCAGATAGCCAAACCAGTACTGAAATGGTTATCAGTAGAGGTAATGGAATATGAGAGTATATCGTCGATCTAAATAAGGGAGGTAGGAGATGAATCTCTACGACTGATAACAGAGAACCTAGGAAATAGATCTCCCACAAGGAAAACCATTGCATTCAATAGGTGATACTCCCTTCACAGCCCTCTGACATTCGCTGTACTCTGAGAGGAATCAGGCTTCAACAATGCTGAGAAGAGCATATCAACGTAGAAATCTTAGCACAAACTTACTTCACCACCTCTATAGGAGGCAAAGTTTGTAAAACTGAATTGTGGGTGTGGTGAGGGGTGTATTTGTAGGCATTTTGAGGTTTGGGAAACTTTGCCCCTCCTGGTAGGATTGTATATCCCATACATCACTAGCTCATGGACATTGCCAATTACATGAAAGAAATTAAATAAGTATCAACACTAACAGTAAATAGTACTCCAGACACTTTCAGGCTTCTGAGCTGTTATCAACAAAAGATACCAAGAGAACAAAGACAATTTTATAATAGAAGTAAATTAGAAAGTTGTTTAAAATTGCATTGCCTTTCCAAATCATGAAACCAAAAGTTTAAGTTTCATTTCCCTTTAGCACTAAATATCTAAAAAAAATCTATTTATAGGACTGAAGAAACAGCTCTCCTTGTTAAGGAGTCAAATTTATATTTAATTTTGAAGTAAAAAAGATAAACATGGGAAAGCTCCACATTTTCTAAACCAAAAGTAGAAGAGGTGGGAGAGGTTTTATTTGCTGTGTGAACATACAGTATATACCTATTATTTAAAGCTGTGTTGAGCAGTATTGCATTTCTATTGGGAGCTGTATTGAGGTATTATAACCCTAATTTGCATAGCATTACCCAGAATCCCATAAGCTAGTGGAAACACCATCTGGGTCTGCTCTGAATGTGTGTGGAAAAAGCTATCTAGTTAATTTGAAAGTATGGGTACCCTACACTCTTTTGTTTTCTTCCCATATTTCTTGTGATTTATGAACAGCTGGTAAACTATAATAATGTTTTTTTCTATCTATCTATCTATCTATCTGTCTGTCTGTCTGTCTGTCTGTCTGTCTGTCTGTCTGTCTGTCTGTCTGTCTGTCTGTCTTTCTGTCTGTCTGTCTGTCTATCTATCTATCTATCTATCTATCTATCTATCTATCTATCTATCTGTCTGTCTGTCTATCTATATATCTATCTATCTATCTATCTATCTATCTATCTGTCTGTCTGTCTATCTATATATCTGTCTATCTTCCAAATATAATGTTAGTAACAAAAGAGTATGTCAGTTAAAATCTAGCAATAGCACATTTTGAATATATAATTACGCACCCTTCAACTGTCACTTTTAATCTCTAGTCCACCATGATAAGTAATTGATTATCTGAAAAAGCAGCACAATTAATTTGTGTGAGACTGGTGTCCCTAATTCCTGGTTGAGATGTTTAATTGAATACTAAATATGTGATCCATTGTAATGTCATATAAATGCCCACTATATATAAAAAAACAAAGTGGTTATAACTACAAAGACATAGTTAACTTACACCTAGATTGTGAGTTTTGAGCGCTATAGGGAAAGTAAAGAACGACACAAAAGTGGCATTATTTAACTCTCTATAGCGCTGCCATTACAAGTTTAAAAAAACTGCGATATTGAGATTTTGAGCTCCATACCGCACCCAAATACAAACAGTGTTTTGACTTGTTCGTGCACACTTCCCCCATAGACATCAATGGGGAGAACCGGCAAAAAAAAAGCCTAACACCTGCGATCGCAAAAACAAAAGCTCCGTAACGCAGCCCCATTAATGTCCATGGGGAAAAAGAAAATACAGTTTAAACCTAACACCCTGACATAAACCTCGAGTCTAAACACCCCTAATCTGCTGCTCCCAATATCGCCGCCACCTAAAACAAACTATTAACCCCTAATCTGCCGCTCCTAATATCGCTGCCACTGTACTAAAGTTATTAACCCCTATTTCGCCAACCCCAACATTGCCGCAACTATATTAAAGTTATTAACCCCTATTCTGCCGCTCCCCTACATCACCACAACTAAAAAAAGTTATTAAGCCCTAAACCTCTGGCCTCCCACATCACTAAATAAACCTATTAACCCCTAAACCGCCAGCCCCCCACATCGCAACAGGCTAAATTAAATTATTATTAACCCCTAAACCTAACCCTAACATAACCCTAACCCTAACGTAACCCTAACCCTAAACCTAACCATAACCCTAAACCTAACCATAACACCCCCTAACTTTAACATAATTAAAATATAGATAAATTAAAATTACAATTATTAACTAAATAATACCTAGTTAAAACGGAATACTTACCTGTGAAATAAAACCTAAGCTAGCTACAATGTAACTAATAGTTATATTGTAGCTAGCTTAGGTTTTATTTTTATTTCACAGGCAAGTTTGTATTTATTTTAACTAGGTAGACTAGTTAGTAAATAGTTAACCTGCCTTACACTAAAACCTAACATTACAAAAAATAAAAAACACTAAAATCACAAAAAATAAAAAAAAGCCTAACATTTTAGAAAAACAACAACAAAATTATCCAAAAAAATAAAGATTATTCCTATTCTAATACCCCTTTTTTTTAAAAAAAACCACCCCAAAATAAAAAAGCCTAATATAGAATAAACTACCAAGGGCCCTTAAAAGGGTCTATTGAAGGGGCCTTAAAAGGGCCTTTTGTAGGGCATTGCCCTGAGATAAACAGCTCTTTTGCTAAAAAAAATATAAACACCCTCTAATACTATACAAACCCCCACGCTCCAAACTACCAAGGGCCCTTAAAAGGGCCTTTTGGGGGCATTGCCCTAAGTTAAACAGCTCTTTTGCTAAAAAAAAAAACAACACCCCCTAAAAATATACATTACACAAAATAACAAACAAATTATAAAAAATAAAAAATTATTCCTATTCTAATACCCATAAAAAAACACACCCCAAAATAAAAAAAACTAATCTAGAATAAAATACCAATGGCCCTTAAAAGGGCCTTTTCTAGGTCATTGCCCTAAAGATATCAGCTCTTTTTGTGAAAAAACAAATACAATTACCGACTAACATTACAAACCCCCACCCCCCCAAACCCACAAAATAAAAAAAACTATCTTAAAAACCTAAGCTACCCATTGCCCTGAAAAGGGCATTTGTATGGGCATTTCCCTTAAAAGGGCATTTAGCTCTTTTACAAATCCAAACCCTAATCTAAAAAAAAGCCCCACAAAAAACCCTTAAAAAACCTAACACTAACGCCCGACGATCCACTTACAGTTTTTGAAGTCCCGCTTGAATGATTTTCATCCCGGCGAAGTCTTCATCCAGGTGGTCTCTTCAATCTTCATCTTGGCGGCAAAGTCCTCATCCAATCAGCGAGAAGTCTTCATCCAGGCGGCCTCTTCAATCTTCATCCAGGCGGCATCTTCTATCTTTATCCTGGAGGCGCAGAGCGGGTCCATCCTGAAGACATCTGGCGCAGAGCATCCTCTTCATATGGTTGCCACCGTACACTGACTCTTCAATGCAAGGGATGCGATTCAAGATGGCGTCCCTTGCATTCCTATTGGCTGAAAAATTTGAATCAGCCAATAGGAATTAGGGCTGCTAAAATCCTATTGGCTATTCAAATGAGCCAATAGGATTTAAGCAGCTCTCATTGTATTGGCTAATTTTAAGGTTTGTTTTGGGGCGGGTTTTTATTTTAGTTTAGGGTTTGGGCAATGTAAAAGAGCTAAATGCCCTTTTAAGGGCAATGCCCATACAAATGCCCTTATCAGGGCAATGGGTAGCTTAGGTTTTTTTAGATTTTTATTTTTATTTTGGGAGGTTGGTTGGGTGGGACGTGGGTTTTACTGTTGGGGGGTCTTTGTGTTTTTTTTACAGGTAAAAGAGTTGATATCTTTGCGGTAATGCCCCACAAAAGGCCCTTTTAAAGGCCATTGGTAGTTTATTGTGGGCTAGGGTTTTATTTTATTTTGGGTGGGCTTTTTTTTTTTTAGGGCTATTAGATTAGGTGTAATTCTTTTTTATTTTTGATCATTTTGTTTGTTATTTTCCGTAATTTAGTGTATGTTATTTTTTGTAACTTAGTATTTTTTTATTTTTTTTTAATTAGATACTTTGTAATTTTTAGAGTAGTGTTAGGATTTTTTTAATGTGTATCTTAGTTTTATTTAATTGGTAGTTAGTTTAATTTAAGTTTAATAATTATATTAGTTTAATTGTTAGTTTAAACTTAGTTTTTTAATTTGACAGGTAAAATTTAATTTAATTCAAGCTAGGGAAATTGTAATTTTAATATAAAGTTAGGGGGGCATTAGGTTTAGGGGTTACTAGTTTAAATTAGTTTATTGCGATGTGGGGGCTTTCAGTTTAGGGGTTAATAGTTTAATTTAGTTTATTTCGTTGTGGGGGCTTTCGGTTTAGGCGATAATAGGTTTATTATAGTGGCGGCGGTGTAGGGCTTAATAACTTTAGTATAGTGGGGCAATGTGGTCTGACGGGAGATTAGGGGTTAATAATATTTAAATAGTGTTTGCGATGCGGGAGGGTGGCGGTTTAGGGGTTAATACGTTTATTATAGTGGTGACGATGTCGGGGAGCGGCGGAATAGGGGTTAATAGTTTTTTTAAGTGGTGGCGATGTCGGGAGCGGCAGATTAGGGGTTAATAAATTTATTATAATGTTTGCGATGTGAGAGGGCCTCGGTTTAGGGGTTAATAGGTAGTTTATGGGTGTTTAGTGTACTTTTTAGCAGTGTAGTTATAAGTTTTATGTTACAGCTTTGTAGTGTAAAACTCATAACTACTGACTTTAGATGGCGATACGGATCTTGTCATTTTAGGGTGTAGCGCTCGCTTTTTAGCCTCACCGCAAAACTCGTAATACCGGCACTATGGGAATCCCATGCAAAAAAATGTCATTTTTAAGAGTGCGGTACTGACGTTGCGTTACAGGCTAAAAGGCTTGCGGTACAGCTATACCGACAAGACTTGTACAATTTTTTTCAGCGTTAAAAGACGAACACACAAACTTGTAATCAAAGTGTTAAAGAGCCATGAAACCTAACATTTTTATTTCGTGATTCAGATAGAGCATACAATCTTAAAACATGACCAGTTTACTTATTTTACTTAAATTGCTTCATTCTCTTGGTATCCTTTGTTAAAGGAGCAGTAATGCAATACTGGGAGCTAGCTAAAAACCCAACGACAAGAGGAATATATGTGCACCAATCAGCAGCTTATGAGCCTACCTAGTTATTCTTTTCAACAAAGGATACAAAGAGAATGAAACATATTAGATAATATAAATAAATTGGAAAGGTATTTAGTATTGCCTGCTTTATCTGAATCATGCTTAACAAGGAAAAAAAGAACATCAATGATCCCATGTGACACCAGAGAGGACTATAATACATTGGTATAAAATGCTATGTAGTGCTCTCTGGCAGTAAAATATGTGTTTTCTAAAAAGTTTAGGAAAAAAAAAATGTTTAAACTTATGTTGAAACTAGTAAGGAGTACTGGCTTCTGCTGACTTTGCAGTCCTACTGATCTAATGGTTGAGAAAGACAATGCACACAGTTGTATTGCTGTTTAAGGGTAAATCTCCCCATGCATCCTCATATTAAACAAAAAAATCAAATTTTGTGTGAAATAAACTGAAGTGGTAGCAAGAAAATAGATTTTTCCTTAAACAATATTACAAGATGTTTGAAAATATTTGTTTAAAATAATTTTCTTTTGTATCGAACTACTGATGTATTATAACTTATATACGCATAAATACACACATACAAATATACACACAGAAGCACATACACACAAATGTGCACACACACATACAAAAATGGTGCTCACACATACACACACCATTTTAATAAAGTGTGACCATACACACATGCACAAATAAACTCACATACAACGATACACAAAGATACACACTTTATACACACAGAGGAACAAACAACACACACAAACATATACACAGTCACGCACACAAACAAGCAGACAAATACACACATACAAACATTCACATACAAACATATACACACTCATGCACACATAAAGATACACAGAGATACACATACAGAGGCACACACACACATGCTTACACAAATATGTACACAGATTCACACACATAAACATACACACAGTCACACACACAAACATAAACACACATGCACACACATACACAAAAACACAAACACACATACATAAACACCCACACATATACACATAGACATACACTTACATGTACAAACAAACATGCACACAGATACACATACATAAAATTACATACAGAGGCACACACGCACATGCTTACACAAATATGCACAAAGATACACACATGCACAAATACACACGCATACTATACACAAAGATACACACTTTATACACACAAAGGCACAAACAACACACACAAACATACACACAGTCACGCACACGCAAGCACGCCAATAAACACATACACACATATACAGTCCTGGCCAAAAGAGAATGACACAAATATTAATTTTCACAAAGTCTGCTGCCTCAGTTTTTATGATGGCAATTTGCATATACTCAAGAATGCTATGAAGAGTGATTAGATCAATTGAAATTAATTGCAAAGTCCCTCTTTGCCATAAAAAAGAACTTAATCCCCAAAAAACATTTCACTGCATTTCAGCCCTACCACAAAAAGACCAGCTGACATCATCTCAGTGATTCTCTCGTTAACACAGGTGTCGGTGTTGATAAGGACAAGGCTGAAGACCACTCTGTCATGCTGACTGAGTTAGAATAACAGACTGGAAACTTTAAAAGGAGGGTGGTGCTTGAAATCATTGTTATTTCTCTGTGAACCATGGTTATCTGCAAGGAAACACGTGCGGTCATCATTGCTTTGTTCATCAAGAACTTTAAGGAAAGAGGTTTCATTGTTGTAAAGAAGGCTTCAGGGCACACAAGAAAGTACAGCAAACGCCAGGACCATCTCCTAAAGTTGATTCAGCTGCAGGATCAAGGCACCACCAGTGCAGAGCTTGCTCAGGAATGGCAGCAGGCAGGTGTAAGTGCATCTGCATGCACAGTGAGGCGAAGACTTTTGGAGGATGGCCTGGTGGCAAGAAGGGCAGCAAAGAACTGACTTCTCTCCAGGAAAACATCAGGGACAGACTGACATTCTGCAAAAGGTACAGGGATTGGACTGCTGAGGACTGGGGTAAAGTCATTTTCTCTGATGAATCCCATTTCCGATAGTTTGGGACATTCAGAAAAAAACCTTGTCCGGAGAAGAAAAGGTGATCACTACCATCAGTCCTGTGTCATGCCAACAGTAATGCATCCTGAGACCATTCATGTGTGGGGTTGCTTCTCAGCCAAGGAAGTGGGTTCACTCTTAATTTTGCCTAAGAACACAGCCATGAATAAAGAATGGTACAAAAACATCCTCCAAGATCAACTTCTCCCAACCATCCAAGAACAGTTTGGTGATGAACAATACCTTTTCCAGCATGATGAGTACCTTGCTATAAGGCAAAAATGATAACTAACTGGGTTGGGGGACAAAACATCAAAATTTTGGGTCCATAGCAAGGAAACGCCACAGACCTTATTCCCATTGAGAACTTGTGGTCAATCAACAAGAGGCGGGTGAACAACCCCCCTCCATATTCTGACAAACTCCAAGCATTGATTATGCAAGAATGGGCTGCCATCAGTCAGGATGTGGCCCAAAAGTTGATTGATAGCATGCCAGGGTTCAAATATTGACTCTTTGGGGACGTTTTTACAAGGTCCGTATAGGCCCCAATGCCTCTGTTTCCGTGCGAGCCTTCAGGCTCGCAGGAAAAAGGAGTTAAGAAGCAGTAGTCTTAACTCATACGCCTCCTCTGAGGCTGCGGTCTGCAATCCGTCCGATCATGTATGATTGAGTTGACTGACACCCCCTGCTAGCAGTCGTGAATCTGCAGGGGGCGGCATTGCAGAAGCAGTTCACCAGAACTGCTTGTGCAATGACAAATGCCAACAGCGTATGCTGTCCGCATTTATCGATGTGCCGCAGACATGATCCGCTCCCACATATATAAATTGGCCCCTTTGTGTAAACTTATTGTAATTATCAATAAAAGCCTTTGACACTTATGAACTGCTTGTAATTATACTCCAGTATACCATAGTAACATCTGACAAAAAAAAATCTAAAAACACTGAAGCAGCAGACTTTGTGAAATTAATATTTGTGTCATTCTCAAAACTTTTAGCCAAGACTTTACACACACATTTACACGCAAACATATACACACTTATGCACACACATACACAAATACAGACACACAAAGATGCACATGTACACATAAGCATACATACAGATACACATACAGAGGCACATGCTTACACAAATATGCACAAGGATACACACACATAAACATACACACAGTCATATACACACACAAACAAGCACACAACTGCACACACATACACAAATACACACACAAAGATACACACAGACTTAAACATACACAGTCACACACACACAAACAAGGAAATGTACCCATACATACACTTATACACACACACATTTACACATAAACATATGCAAACACAAACATATGCACACACATACACACACATATACACATAAACATACACACACATATACACACACATATACACATAAACATACACACACATATACACATAAACATACACAGTCACACACACACAAACAAGCACACAAATGTACCCATACATACACTTATACACACACATTTACACATAAACATATGCAAACACAAACATATGCACACACACACACACATATACATATAAACATACACACACACATATATACACATACATATATACACACATATACACATAAACATACACAGTCACACACACAAACAAGCACATAAATGTACCCATACATACACTTTTACACACATATACACATAAACATACACACACATAAACATACACACACATTTACACATAAACATATACAAAGACAAACATATACACCCCCATGCACACACATACACAAATACACACACACACACATATGCACATAAACATACACACAGATACACATACATAAAATTGCACACAGTGGCACACATGCACATGCTTACACAAATATGCACAAAACTACACACAAATGTACACACACATAAACATACACACAGACGTGTACACACCCACATTTATATATATATAGGTTTGTTTGTGAGTCAAGGAAAACAGAGGAGACAGGAATGTGATTCAAGATGTGGGCCGTCAACCACAAATACGCTGGAATTCCGCAGCGTATTTGCGGCGAGGCTGATTCGCCTTAGTTATCAACCCCTACTGCCCGGCAAAAGTAGAATATAGTGACGTAACCTACGATCTGCCGGACTCAGTCTGACACAGATCAATGGTTACGTCACTACAGATGTTCCGAACGCAAGTTCGGCACAATCTGACTACTTTTGGTAGTTATCAAACTACTACCAGGTACGCTCGCCACTATTCAGGGCCAGCGTACCTGGATTTCAATCCGCCACCCTGGAGGCGGCGGATCCCATAGGAATCAATGGGAGTCTGACCATAGCGAAAGCTCATGTTCGCTGCTGCCCAATATCCCATTGATTTCTATGGGAAACGTCTGCACCTAACACCCTAACATGTACCCCGAGTCTAAACACCCCTAATCTGCCCCCCCTACACCGCCGCAACTAAATAAATTTATTGCCCCTAAACCGCTGCTCCCAGACCCCGCCGCAATATACATGTTAACCCCTACACCGCCACTCCCTGACCCCGCCACCACCTACATTATACATATTAACCCCTAATCTGCCACCCCCCTATACCGCCGCCACCTACATAAACTTATTAAACCCTATCCCGGACCCCGCCGCAACTAAATAAATTGTTTAACCCCTAAACCACTGCTCCTGGACCCCGCCGCCACCTATATTAAAGTTATTAACCCCTATCCTGCCCCCCCTATACCGCCGCCACCTATATTAAAATTATTAACCCCTAAACCTAAATCTAACGCTAACCCTAACCCTCCCTAACTTAAATATTATTTTAATAAATCTAAATAATATTACTCGTATTAACTAAATTAATCCTATTTAAAACTAAATACTTACCTGTAAAATAAACCCTAAGATAGCTACAGTATAACTAATAATTATATTGTAGCTATTTTAGGATTTATTTTTAATTTACAGGCAACTTTGTATAAATTAACTACAATTACCTAAAATTAAATTAAATTAAATAAACTAAACTATAGTACAAAAAAACCACATTAAATTACTGAAAATAAAAAAGAATTACAAGAAGTTTAAACTAATTACACCTAATCTAAGCCCCCTAATAAAATAATAAAGCCCCCCAAAATAAAAAAATGCCTTACCCTATTCTAAATTACCAAATAACCAGCTCTTTTACCAGCCCTTAAAAGGGCTTTTTGCGGGGCATTGCCCCAAATTAATCAGCTCTTTTACCTATAAAAAAAATACAACCCCCCCAACATTAAAACCCACCACCCACATACCCCTACTCGAAACCACCCAAACCCCCTTAAAAAAACCTAACACTAACCCCCTGAAGATCATCCTACCTTGAGCCGTCTTCACCCAACCGGGCTGAAATCTTCATCCAAGTGGCGCAGAAGAGGTCCTTCATCCAGCAGAAGTCTTCATCCAGGCGGCGTCTTCAATCTTCATCCATCCGGAGTGGAGCGGCGCCATCTTCAAAGGAGCCGACACGGAGCCATCTTCTTCAACCGATGACTCAACGACGAATGAAGGTTCCTTTAAGGGATGTCATCCAAGATGGCGTCCCTCGAATTCCGATTGGCTGATAGGATTCTATCAGCCAATCGGAATTAAGGTAGGAAAAATCTGATTGGCTGATTCAATCAGCCAATCAGATTGAAGTTCAATCCGATTGGCTGATCCAATCAGCCAATCGGATTGAGCTTGCATTCTATTGGCTGTTCCGATCAAAAAAGCTGCGAAGAAGCCGATGAGCAGCGAGATCGATGACTGTCAGTTAATAACAGTCCGCTGCTCATCGCTCCGTACTTGGTGCGCGGCTTCTTGACAGCTTTCGGCATTTAAAATTTCACAAGCATTTCTTTTGAAATGCTTGTGCAATGCCGCCCCCTACTCACTCATGGCCAATTGACTGCTAGCAGGGGCCATCAATCATCCCGATAGGATTGGGATGATTTCAGTCCTCCACCTAAAAGGTGGTGGAGATGTTAAGGAGCAGCGATCTTACGACCAGCGCTTCTTAACTTCAGTTTCAGGCAGACCAGAAACGACGGGGCGTCAATGCAGCATCCACTTAATAAATCGATCCCTTTGGTGCTTGGTAAGGAGTCACAATGTTATTAAAAATTAAGCAAAACTATACATTGTTCTAAAAACAGTACCAGATAGGCTATATAAATAGATCATCTACAAAACATGTATGCAAAGAAAAATATAGCGTACAATGTCCCTTTAAGTAATTTTTTCTTTGTTACATCTGAAAATAATTTTTTAAATTGAATTTGCTTTCTCTAAAGAATACTGATATTGCTATGCTCAAGAGAAGGCATAGTTTAGATTTTATGCTTTTGAGACATGTTACATGAGAGTTGTAGAGTTTTCCTTATTAGCCAGTGAACTTAGATAACATTTAATGTACAGATACAATGTTCCATTAACACCAAATGAAATTGTCTAATGATAGATTGTGCTCAATCCTAAAATGTTTAAACCCTGAAATGAGGTTAAACACATAAGGGTTAATCACTATCTAATCTGTCAGCTGGTGCTTTTTCTGCTCTTTTCCTGGCTGAAAAGGCCACTTTTTGATTCAACAATCACAATTTTTTTTGTCTTTTTCTCACAGATATTTCGGAATCCTCTGTGGTAAAAGCCTATTTTATGTGGCAGGAAAGTCCTCGGTGATCCCAATCCATATTCGAGAGACTTTGTAACACCTTTTCGAGGCTAGTTTTGACTTCTGGAATTAAACACCTCAAGGCACTTGATAAAGCCTTCAAAAGGTTTTTTTTGGACATCTTTGCAATGATTTCAAGACTGTTTGGAAAAAGTCTATGCACATGTGCCAAACACCTTGAAATGGCCACAGGGGACATTGTAGAGGTGTAGTAAAACATATGATATTGATTCATTAAAGCTCTATTCATCACTATTTTATAGGTGCCATCTACAGTGTACAGGTCACACTTGTGCATATATAAATTAATTTACATAGGTTTTTAGCATGTGATAGCCTATACAGCTAAGTGGAGCTGCAGGAAAAGTTACATCAGGACCCCCAATATCTACAAATAGCGTGTAGTAATCGTTTAATATGAATGTTTGATTCTAAGGGGTATATTTATTAATGTGCGAGTGGACATGATACAATGTAGCGTATTATGTCCGCCGCACATCGATAAATGCAGACAGCATACGCTGTCAGCATTTATCATTGCACCAGCAGTTCTTGTGAATTGCTGGTGCAATGCCACCCCATGCAGATTGGCCACTAGCAGGGGATGTCAATCAGCCCGATCGTATTCGATCAGGTTGATTTCTGTCTGCGGCCTCAGAGCAGGCGGACAAATTATGTAACAGCGATATTTAGGCCTTTAAGTTCGCCGGAAACAAGGGGCATCAAGCTCCATACAGAGCTTGATAAATCGGCCCCTTTGTCACACTTTATCTGTTGTGTTTGTCACTAGCAGTTCAGGCATTTTCTTAACCGTGCTTTGAATCTAGGTGTATTGATTTAAGCCCATTTTGGTATATTTGATGCCACCATTTCACCACCAACTGAGATCAAATAAAAAAAAAAAAACTTTTTCACAAACTTCGGGTTTCTCACTGAAATTATTTACATACTGTTTCTTTAATCATGGCGCAAATGATTGTAAAAGCTTCTCTGGGATCCCTTTTGTTCATAAATAGCAGCGATACATGGCTTTGCCATTGTTTTTTGGTAATAAGAATACCGCTAATTGGAGCTGCTCACCACTCTTCTATTATTCCCAGCAGTAAAGGGGTTAATCAGGTAGCTTGTAAAGTTAATTTTAACTGTAGTGTAGAAATTCCCCCATCACCCCTGATCCCTCCCAAACAGCTCTCTTCCCCCATCCCCACCCACACTCATCCCCACCATTGTAGGTACTGGCAGACAGTCTGCGAACACGCAGTTTAGTGGTTTTTATTATTATTATTATTATTTTTATCTTTGTTTTCTGCAGTGAATAGTTCATCCTTAACCCTCCCGCCTCCCAGATCCCCCCAAATAGATCTCTAACTCTCCTACTAAATAGTGGCCATTCTTGTTACTGGCAGCTGTCTGTGAGTACCTAATTTATGGCTATTTTATTGTTATTTTTTCATTTGTATATTTTTTTATTTTGTTTTTGTATTGTAGTGGTCTCCCCACCTCCCTCCTCCCAGCAATCATTAACTATGGACCCATCCCTTTTCTGTAGTATAGCTCCTCATCCCCCTCCCTCTATCTTCATTTTTTTCTCAATTTTAGGCCCCTCCCACTCCCTCCCCCTTCCTCCCCCCTTTAATGGTGGGCCGTCCACCCACTTCCCACCTTCCCTCCCACTGGCAACAGCAGATGATCGTTACAGACTGTGACACACACTGTGTCACTGTCTGTAATGATCTGACATCTGCATTCATATGGAACCAGAGCACCAATCGTGCTTTGTTTTCATATGCAGACAGATGCCTGCGTCTCAGGAAGAGCATATATATATATATAAAACTCTCTATCTCTCTCTCTTTCTCTATCTTGCTTGTGGCATTTGGCTCTTTTTCAGAGCCATATTTCTTCTTGTGAAAGTGCAACACACTAAAATCTGGATTTGCACAGATCTTAGTGTGTTGCACTTTCACAAGAAGAAATGCATCTCTGAAAAAATCTGAAATCTTCGAGCATGCCAAATAAATAAATAATTTATAATATTTTTAGATAGATATACTATAGATATTTATGCACATGCACAACATAAAGATAGTCTAGCACACTCTTGCAAGCACTCAGCTAGAATAAAAGCACAATGGAAGAGTTAGTTACAGCATTTGGCCAGATGGTGATAGGCCCATGACAACGTCAAGTTCTCTTCCTTGCTGGGTCCTTAACCTATAGCCACACAATGCATGCCTTCAATCAAAAACACTGAGATACAAATAAGAGTGACACAGACCCTTTGTAATTTCCCTAGACACATTAAAAAAAATAGAAATGGACTGCACTCTCAAACCGGACTGGGTACACATCCTATGACCCTGCAAAACTCACAACCCTGGGTGCTCATGTGAGGGAATGTGGCTGCATTACACATTCACTTGAGTTTGTAAGGGTACATACAGGCAGGTTTTGCTGCCAATACACCGCAAAGCCGTTCGGACAGGTTCTCAAGTTGAGAAACTTTGCCGTTAAGACTTTAGTACATCTGGCTTCATGTCTTGCCATTAACTATCCAGGTCCTGGTACTTTGGGAAGGGTTCAGTCAAAATAAATTCCTTTCTTTAATCTTCGTATTTTTCACTTTTATCCTTTATATACTGAATTATTTTTGTTATATTATACATTTTCCACAGTTTTATTTCCAGTGGATCTCCAATATACACAAAAAATTTCAAGGTCATTTCACACATTGTAAGACAGTCTCTTGAGCATACATATTTAATGTTTCGTTCTAATTATGAACTGCTTTTATTTCACAGTTCTCAATGTAGGTCTTTTTTCTTTCTACTGAAGTCTAATTTGAATTTCAGCCACTTTATAACAGACAAATCGAATGCAACAGTTTTATCAAATTATTTTCTAATTACAGTTAAAAATATTTCATTAAAAACAAACTAATTGCTTTGTTATCAATATCATTTTCTTAAAATGATCAGTGAGCTAGGCTTTTTGTTTTTCCACTAGAAGCTTGGAATCATGACATTTATATAAAGTAGTCTAAAGTGTTTACATGCAAGTCGCACAATGATATATATTGCCCAAAGGTTTAGTTTAAACTCTGCAGAAATGATACAGTGACAAGTTAAATAATGGAGCAATATGACAAGAGCAGAGGGAATGCATTGCAGGTCAAATAAGCCGTTCTGTGGAAATGGAGAATTCTTTTGCCTAGATTACAAGTGGAGCAATAATTTATCGTGCAAACGAGCAAATTTGTGCAATAAATAACCAGCCATTACAAGCTATTGGTTATTGCTACCTCAAGCTTGTAGTAGTAATTAGCATTAAAAAAATTAACCAGAGATCAAATCTCTGGTTCATTTTTGAAATCTCCACCAAATGCGACTAAAATTTGGTGTAATATACTTTATTAAAAAATAATTAGCTCGATTACAAGTGTTGAGCGCTGTAGGGAAATTAACGAATGCAACAAAAGTTGCATTATTTAATCCCCTATATCGCAGCCATTACTCGTTTTTCAAAACCCGGCTTGTGCATGCTATATGGTGTTTTTAAGCTCCATACCGCACCAAAAACAAGTGCTGTTTCGACGTGCTCGTGCACGCTTCCCCCATAGACATCAATGAGGAGAAGGTGTCAGAAAAAAACCTAACATCGGCGATCGCAGAAAGAAAAGCTCCGTAAGGCAGCCACTTTGAAATCTATGGGGAAAGAAAACTAATGTTTAAACCTAACACCCTGACATAAACCCCACGTCTAAACACCCCTAATCTGTCCCCCACCAACATCGCCGCCACCTACATAATGTTATTAACCTCTAATCTGCTGCTCCCGATATCGCTGCCACCTAAATAAAGATATTAACCCCTAATCTGCTGCTCCCGATATCGCCGCCACTATACTAAAGTTATTAACCCCTTTTCCGCCACATCCAAACATCGCCCACACTATGTTAGAGTTATTAACCTCTATTACGCCGCTCCCCGTCATTGCCGCAACTAAATAAAGTTATTAACTGCTAAATCTCTGGCCTCCCATATCACTACCACCAAATAAACCTATTAACCCCTAAACCGCCAGCCCCCCACATCGCAACAACCTAAATTAAACTATTAACCCCTAAACCTAAACCTAACACCCCTAACCTTAACATAATTACAAAAGAGCTAAATTAAATTTAAAATTATTAACTAAATAATTCATATTTAAAACTAAATACATACTTACTGTACCTGTGAAATAAAACCTAAGCTAGCTACAATATAACTAATAGTTATATTGTCGCTAGCTTAGTTTTAAATTTTATTTCACCGGTAAGTTTGTATTTATTTTAACTAGGTAGACTAGTTAGTAAATAGTTATTAACTATTGACTAACTACCTAGTTAAAATAAATACAAACTTACCTGAGAACTAAAAATAAAACCTAAGCTGCCTTACACTAAAACCTAAAATTACAAAAAATAAACCCCACGTCTAAACACCCCTAGTCTGCCCCCCCCACCAACATCGCCGCCACCTACATAATGTTATTAACCTCTAATCTGCTGCTCCCGATATCGCCGCCACCTAAATAAAGCTATTAACCCTAATCTGCCGCTCTCGATATCACCACCACTATACTAAAGTTATTAACCCCTATTCCGCCGTACCCAACATCGCCCACACTATATTAGAGTTATTAACCCCTATTCTGCCGCTCCCCGACATTGCCGCAACTAAATAAAGTTATTAACCCCTAAACCTCTGGCCTCCCACATCACTACCACCAAATAAAGCTATTAACCACTAAACCGCCAGCCCCCACATCGCAACAACCTAAATTAAATTATTAACCCCTAAACCTAGTTAAAATAAATACAAACTTACCTATGAAATAAAAATAAAACCTAGGCTGCCTTACACTAAAACCTAAATTTACAAAAAATAAAAAAATACTTAATTCACAAAAAATAAAAAGAACCCACCATTACAAAAAAAAAATATCCAAAAAAAAAAAAATTATTCCGTTTCTAGTACCCTTAAAAAAAATAAACACCCCAAAATAAAAAGCCTAATCTAGAATAAACTACCAAGGCCCCTTAAAAGGGCCTTTTGGGGGCCCTTAAAATGGCCTTTTGTAGGGCATTGCCCTAAATTAAACAGCTCTTTTGCTACAAAAAACAAACACCCCCTAAAAGTATACAAACCCCACCCCCCAAACTACCAAGGGCCCTTAAAAGGGCCTTTTGTAGGTCATTGCCCTAAGTTAAACAGCTCTTTTGCTACAAAAAATTACAAACACCCCCTAAAAAAATACCTTACACAAAATAACTAAAAAATTATCAAAAATAATAAAAAATATTCCTATTCTAATACCCATTAAAATAATAATAAAAAACCTAATCTAGAATAAACTACCAATGGCCCTTAAAAGGGCCATTTGTAGGGCATTGCCCTAAAGATATCAGCTCTTTTTGTGAAAAAACAAATACAAATACTGACTAACATTACAAACCCCCACCCCCCCCAAACCCACAAAATAAAAAAATATCTAAAAAACCTAAGCTACCCATTGCCATTAAAAGGGCATTTAAGTCCCGCTTGAACGATCTTCATCCCGGTGGCGAAGTCCTCATCCAAGCGTCAAGAAGTCTTCATTCAGGCAGCCTCTTCAATCTTCATCCAGGCGGCATCTTCTATCTTGATCCTGGTGGCGCGGAGCCGGTCCATCCTGAAGACATCCAGCGCAGAGCATCCTCTTCATACGGTCGTCGCCGTACACTGAATCTTCAATGCAAGGTATGAGATTCAAGATGGCGTCCCTTGCATTCCTATTGGCTGAAAGATTTGTACCAGCCAATAGGAATTAGAGCTGCTAAAAGCCTATTGGCTCTTCAAATCAGCCAAAAGTATTTAAGCAGCTCTCATTCTATTGGCTGATTCGAATCAGCCAATAGAATGAGAGCTGCTTAAATCCTATTGGTTAATTTGAACAGTCTAGGTGGTTTTTTATTTTGGGTGGGCTTTTTTATTTTGATAGGGCTATTAGATTAGGTGTAATTATTTTTTATTTTTGATAATTTCGTTTTTTATTTTCCGTAATTTAGTGATTGTTATTTTTTGTAATTTAGTATTTTTTTTATTTTTTTGTAATTAGATATTATATTAGAGTAGTGTTAGGATTTTTTTAATGTGTAGTTTAGTTTTATTCAATTGGTAGTTAGTTTAATTTTAGTTTAATCATTTATATATTTTTTTTAATTTGACAGGTAAGTTTTATTTTAATTTAAGATAGGGAAATTGTAATTTTAATATAGAGTTAGGTGGGCGTTAGGTTTAGGGTTGAATAGTTTAAATTAGTTTATTGCGATGTGGGGTGTTTTCGGTTTAGGGGTTAATAGTTTAGTATATTTTGTTGTGGGGGCTTGCAGTTTAGGGGTTAATAGGTTTATTATAGTGGAGGCAGAATTAGGGCTTAAAACTTTATTATAGTGGGGGCGATGTGGGCGGACGGCAGATTAGGGGTTAATAATATTTAAATTGTGTTTGAGATGCGGGAGGGCAGCAGTTTAGGGGTTAATAACTTTATTATAGTGGTGAGGATGTCAGGGAGTGGCAGAATAGGGGGTAATATTATTTTAAAGTGGCAGCGATATCGGGAGCGGCAGATTAGGGGTTAATAAATTTAATATAATATTTTCAATGCGGGAGGGCCTCGGTTTAGGGGTTAATAGGTAGTTTATGGGTGTTAGTGTACTTTTTAACACTTTAGTTATGAGTTTTATGTTATAGCTTTGTAGCGTAAAACTCATAACTACTGACTTTAGATGGCGGCACGGATCTTGTCGTTTTATGGTGTATTGCTCGCTTTTTAGCCTCACCGCAAAACACGTAATGGCAGCGCTATAGTCCCATACAAAAACGTAATTTTTACGAGTGCGGCACTGACTTTGCGTTACAGGCTAAAAGGCTTGTGGTACACCTATACCGACAAGACTTGTAATGGCTGCGGTGCTGTTTTAACGTTGAAATTACAATTTTTTTCTGCGTTAAAACATGAATGCACTACTTGTAATCTAGGTGAAAGATAGTAATATCTTGATTTTTTAATAAATTAACTGCACAGAGCAGTTTTTGGGGGCTAAAGTTGGCAGGTCTAGGGTGTTAGAAAAGAAAAGGCACTGAAAAGTGTTACCTGTAAACATATATGCTTATATACATATATATTTATGTGTTAATATGTGCATATACACATATTAACACATATATACGTATATAGTCATTTACATATATATTTACAATTTGCTGCCATCGCTGCACGACTTTCCCCCTACGCTGTGCTAGTTCTCATGCCGTGTTTGACAGCATAAGGCGCGAGGCTCCAATTGGATCCTATGGAAGTGCGCTCTCTTGAACACAATGCTTCCCAGCAATGAGATTGCATTAACATTGCAGCTAACTTCTAATACCAGTGCACATTTGCATGCGCTGTTATTACTCAGTGGAGCGCAAATATCACTTTCGTGAAAGATATATTTTGCGCTCAACTTGTAATCTATCCCATTGTGTTGTGCTTTATTGAATAGTGCTAAATATTCTGTGCTTCACCAGGAGACAAATCTGTAGCCAGTGGGATGTATTACAATATTTGATTGTCTTATTACACTGTTTAATATGGTGAAAGTAAGCTATTTTCAAACCATCACAATGTGTATGGCAATTAGCATATAAAGTACTTAGATGAAGCCTTTTTACCATGATTATCAAGTATTTCATCAATCAGAAAAAAAAATGATTTGAGTCCTCCTACATGTAAACTTACTGGTTTATTGTTTAATCAAAATTAAAAATGTTCAACAAAAACATAAAATACAACAAATCCTAAATCAAAGCAAGAAAGAAGACATCAAGTGGCCCTTCCTTCAGTAGACAGAAGTTAGAAATCTTTAGAACCGCAATTAAGGTAGGTTGATAAGGAGATTGCTCTTGAGGCTGTAATGCAGGAGAAGTTCCTTGGGTGAAAAAGTGCAGATAGGGGGCGTAAAATGCGTCAGTCTTTTTTTTCACTGTCCCTTGCTTGCTTGTATATATATTTTTAAGATGTATTAATAAACTTTTTGTTTTTATTTACCACTGTTGTGCAACCGACATCAATTTTGTACCATGTGAGTTGCAGTGTAGTTCACTGCTTTTTTAGCGATTTACATCCTGCCTGTGAGAACTAGATATTTTTTGGCGTCTGACATCATCATTTGGGGCCTGGAGCTGAAATTGGTGAGTTCGGACTGGCTGTGGTTTCTTGGTTTGCAGAGGAGGCGTCATTTAGGGTTTATCCAATAACTGATGATGTTTTGTCTAAAAGGGCCACTGTTATGTTTTACAAAGAGCTTTAATATATACAATATTGAACTTGAAGACATCCTATATAATAAAAGACCAGGTATGTTTGTCAGATGCAGTCATGCGCAGTAGAGAGAGAAGCTGCCTGGTGGGGACGTGGCCGGGCATCCCGTGATGGGGGTGTGGCCGGATGTGCCGTGATGGGGGTGTGACCGGACATGCCATGATAGGGCGTGGCTGGGTGTGGCGAGGGGCGTGACCGACGGGCATGGAGAGGGACGTGTCCTTGCGGGAGCGCACGTGAAGGGCGTGGTCGACAGGAGAGACCAAAAGAGAAGAGGTAAAGAGAGAAAGCGAGCAAAAGAGGGGGGAAAGAGAGAGAGCAAAAGAGAGGGGAGAGAGAGCAGGCGAGAGTAGGGAGAGAGAGCAAAAGAGGGGGGAGAGAGCAAAAGAGGGGGGGAGAGAGAGAGCAAAAGAGGAGGGAGAGAGCAAAAGAGAGGGGGAGAGAGAGAAAGAGCAAAAGAGAGGGGGAGAGAGAGAACAAAAGAGAGGAGAGAGAGCAAAAGAGGGGGAGAGAGCAAAAGAGGGGGGGAAAGAGAGCATAAAAGAGGGGGATTGAGAGAGCACAAAAGAGGGGGAGAGAGAGCTCAAAAGAGAGGGGGGAGATAGAGAGCGCAAAAGAGAGGGAGAGAGAGAGCTCAAAAGAGAGGGGGAGAGAGAGAGCGCAAAAGAGAGGGGGAGAGAGTGCAAAAGAGAGGGGGAGAGAGTGCAAAAGAGAGGGGGGAGAGAGAGCAAAAGAGAGGGGGAGAGAGAGCACAAAAGAGGGGGGAGAGAGATCAAAAGAGGGGGGAGAGAGAGCAAAATAGGGGAGAGAGAGAGCAAAAGAGGGGGAGAGAGCAAAAGAGGGGGAGAGAGCGAGCAAAAGAGGGGGGAGAGAGCAAAAGAGGGGGGAGAGAGCAGAAGAGGGGGGAGAGAGAGCACGAGCAAAAGAGGGGAGAGAGAGCAAAAGAGGGGGTAGAGAGCAAAAGAGGGGGGAGAGAGAGCACAAAATGGGGGGAGAGAGAGGGCTCAAAAGAGAGGGGGAGAGAGAGCGCAAAAGAGAGGGGGGAGAAAGAGTGCAAAAGAGAGAGTGGGGAGAGAGAGGGAGCAAGGGTTGGGACCATGGTACTTAAAAAATTGGCCCGTGTACACGTGCTTTAGAACTAGTTAATCAGCTGAATTCCTGACACAAATCAGTACATGAAAAAAGACAAAAAAGTGTTTTGTTATTTTG
Organism: Bombina bombina; assembly: GCF_027579735.1. Lineage (NCBI taxonomy): Eukaryota > Metazoa > Chordata > Amphibia > Anura > Bombinatoridae > Bombina > Bombina bombina. Next base: position 1,083,017,414 of record NC_069504.1, read on the forward strand.
TTAATTGGTTTTGTTTTTGAGTATGATTTTCAGTTTAATCCAATAAATTAAATATATTGCTCTATTCATTTGAAACTTTGCACAGCTGGAAAATCAGCAACTGGACAACATTACTTTTTGCTTTAGTAAATTGTCCAATATTATTATTATTATTATTATTATTATTATTATTATTATTGGTTATTTGTATAGCGCCAAAAGATTCGGATATGATGTAATTTCCCAATTAACAAATCGTATTTGTGGCGTAAATTGAGTTTTTTTTTTTTTTTAAAGAGCTTTATTGAAGAGAATAAAAAATACATACAACAGTAAGCTGCATAAAACATACTCAAATATATATGTAAATAGTTTCGTAACAGCTATGGTGAAATATATATTGAACTCCTCAACTTGGTGTTTAAACATACAACATTCCCAACACGCCGGGTGAGAGTGTCTGGTCAGAGAAAATTTTCAAATCAATATCTTGCTGTGGAAGTCTAAAAGAAGGACCAGTAAGGGAGGTCTAGGTGTGCCTGGCTTTGAGCTTTTGGTAACGCCAGAAAAAGTAAGATCTCAGGTGTGTTCGGACTGTGATGTTCAAAATCTCAGATATTTTGGTCCTAACCTCCCCCCAGAAAGTTTCAAGGGACAGGCAGAACCACCATATGTGTATAAGGGAGCCATGTTCGCTGCAACCCCTCCAGCACGAAGGGCTAACGGCCGGAAATATCTATGCAGCCTAATAGGAGTTAAATACCATCTACTCATGAATTTTATTTGAGTTTCTTGAATGTTTGAAGAGACAGAGGATCTCTTAACCAGCCTGAATGACCTAAGCCAGGACTCAGGTCCTCATTCCACCGCGTTACATAGGTTGGAAGTAAATCGGTCCCTTGCTGGACCATCAATTTATACAAAAGGGAGATTAAGTGTTGTGGCATGTTTTCGGCTACACATAACCTTTCGAATAGGGTAAGTGTTCTCCCTAGATCCTGCTTGTGTTTATGCCCGGTGATAAAATGTAACAACTGATTATAATGCAGCCAAGAGGCAAATAACAATGGCTGAGTTTCCTGAAGTGCGGCTTGCGAGATGACTTTCCCGTTAACAACTACTCCTGATATAGAGCCCGCTTTCATTTTATAGGGTGTGATTTTGCAATGTCCCAGCTTATAGTGTGGGAGCTCTGGGTGTTCAAAAATTGGTGTTAGTGGGGAGTATTTTGTAGAGATATGCGTAGACATGGCTAGGGTCACATCCCAGTTATTAAATATTTCTTCCGTTAGGTGGTATTGCGAAACCTTGTTAGGACGCTGTGAAGGTGGCAACCAGGCTAGTGAGCCCATATTATGTAGCTTGAAAATCTGTCTGTCTAGAGCAATCCATGCTTTATGTTCAGAATTTTGCGCCCACTCAATTACCCTCTGTAGGCCTATCGCTCTCTTATATGATGAGAGTTCTGGTAAACCAAGTCCTCCTCTGTCTCTCGGCAGGTACATAGTGCGTTTTGGTATCCTGGGCTTAGTGTTAGCCCATATAAATTGTTCAATTAATTTTTGCATCTGAGTTATGTACTCCCTGGTGAGTGCGATAGGCAGGGTTTGAAAAAGATATAAAATTCGAGGTAAGATATTCATCTTAATAACCCCTACCTAGCCAGGATATGTATTTATTCTTCCAGGAAGAGAGGTCAGCAGCAATGTCACTCTTTAGTGGGGCATAGTTATATTTAAAGATATCTGCAGGATCAGACGTTAAATTTATGCCAAGATATTTAAGTTTCGTATTTGCTAGAGGGAGCTTGTACTTTTGTCGCAAAGTTTGTATAATTTGTGGGTCTGTATTAACATTTAGTAATTCAGATTTATTCAAGTTAAGAGAGAAATTCGAAGCCCTCCCATAATCTCTAAATTTGCTCAAGAGCTCAGGAATAGATACGGTGGACTTAGTCAGAGTGTAAAGAACGTTGTCCGTGTATAGCGCCTGCTTATGCTCCGCGGTACCTACCCTAGCACCTGTTATAAGTTGATTGGAGCAAACTTTATGGGCCAAGACTTCTATAGATAATGCCAACAACAATGGTGAAAGAGGGCAGCCCTGTCTGGTGCCATTGCTGACGTCAAATGAGTCTGATAGCGTGCCGTTAATTCTGATTTTAGCGTTAGGATTTGAGTATAGTGCAAAGACCGAATGTAAGAATGCTTGCCCGAACCCCATTTTCTCCAAAACCCGACACAAAAAAGCCAACTAACCCTATCAAAGGCCTTCTCTGCATCGGTGGAGAAGAGCACTAAAGGGAAAGCCGAAATCCTGGCGTGATTGATCAGTTGTGTAACCTTAATCGTATTGGCCTCGCATCCAGGGACAAAACCCACCTGGTCATTAAAATCTTAATTCTGGTAGCTAAAATCTTTGCGAGCAGCTTCATGTCCGCATTGATTAGGGAAATGGGCCTGAATTGGCCAGGGGAATCTGCTGCTTTACCGGGCTTAGGTATAACCGTAATATGGGCTTCTAAGAGTACCCTAGACAAATTGGGGCTATCTCGTAGTCCATTAAATAACTCTAGGAGGGGTTCTGCCAGTACCTCTTTAAATTTTTTGTAATATGCTGATGATAGCCCGTCTGGGCCTGGGCTTTTACCTCCAGGGCAATTTTTTATAGCAGTAAAGAGCTCCTCAGCCGTTATTGGAGAATCTAGGAACTCTGACGTTTCCTTGGTTAATGTGGGGAGGTCAATGTCTTTCAAATATGAGCTGAGATAAGACTCTTGCTGGGTAATCTCGTCCGCGGAAGGGGGATAATGCTGAATTATTGTGTATATTATATAGGGCGTGGTAGTATCTGTGAAACTCTGCTGCAATTTGGGTACAACTATGAAGTTTGTGGCCGTCTGGAGAATTGAGAAAGTGTATGTGGGACCGTTGTTGCCTTTTTTTAAGAGTTCTGGCTAAAATTCTGCCCGGCTTATTTCTCCTTCGTAATAGTGTTATTTAGGTGGAGGGCCATTTTTTGATGTGATTTATTTAAGTGTTTTTGGAATTCCAGTTTTGCTTCTTTTAATTGAATTTTGATATCATTACAAGAGGGATTTGCTTAATGTTTATTTTCCAGGGAACCTATCTTAGACTGTAGTTCACTATATTTGGCCCTATACTGTTTATTGAGGAATGCCTTGTGTTTAATTAGAGCCCCTCTAATTACGGACTTGTGTGCTTCCCAAATAGTAACTTTAGAGGATGAAGGGTATGTGTTAAGTTCAAAGTATTCCCGCATGATTTTATTTATATAATTGAAGATTAAAGGGTTCTCTAGGATAGTTTAGTCTAGCCTCCATATTTGTTGTGTAATGGGAATGTCTAGCAAAAGGATTGAACAAGTGACTGGGGCATGATCGGACCAGGTTATATGTCCTATGGCACTATGATGAGTGATCGAAAGGCCACAAGAGTCTGTATAAATATAATCAATCCTGGAATAACTGTTGTGTGGTACTGAGTAAAACAAATAATCCCTAGAGGTAGGATGAAGTGTGCGCCAAACGTCATGTAGAGTTGCTTTTTTAAGAATGTCATTTACCTGGTTAATCGTGGACATGGGTGTGCATGTAGTTCCTTGTGAGGTGTCAACTAAGGGATTGGCGACCAAGTTAAAATCCCCAGCTAGATATGTAATTCCTCTTGAATGTTCTAATAGAAGATCAAAGATCTTAGTCATAAAGGATTCCTGGCCATGACTAGGAGAGTAAACTGAGGCTAGAGTAATGTAGTGTCCGAACAGTGTACCTACAACAATGACATACCGCCCGTCTGGGTCTCTCTCAGTGTGAGTCATAATGAATGGTACTGATCTGTGGAATAAAATACCCACCCCATCTTTCTTACTCTGACCCGAAGCAAAGTATGCAGTAAGGAATTGGGAGTTATGCCATTTAGGCTCCTTGCCTTTCCTATAGTGTGTTTCTTGCATTAAAATTATATGACTTTGGGATTTGTTCAGTTCCTTAAAGGCTATAGAGCACTTACCTGGGTTATTTAGCCCTTTGGCATTGATGATGGTGAGGTTAATGGAGTGGTCTCCAAATTTACTAGCTTTGGACTGCATGATCCTGTCAGGAGCGGTAGGGGGGATGCGGGGAAAAGGAAAAAAAAGGAAAAAAAATAAAAAATTTAATGGGAGTAAAAGAAAAGAGACAACAACGAAGTTTCTATGCAGGAGAAAGAGCACCAACATGAGTTAAAGATAGAAGTCTAGACCAGCTAGATATCAGCAATGGTCCTCGTGCCCTATACAGGCGAGAAAAACCAAGTGTAAGAATAAGTACATGGGATAAGCCCCATAACTGACGTGAGTTATATAAAAAATATATACATACTAATAACACATATAAAACCTTAAAACAGAATAACCTTGTTGCATCGAATAAGATAACGCTAGAGCAGCAATAGGCTAAGAGAGTTTCCTAGACAGAGTCATTATAAAGGTCCTGTGGGCACAGGTTTAGAGAATAGCCACAAGGATAGCTCACCCTTCAAACGAATTAGCTCCTGGTAACTATTGGGAGCCCGTAAATTTTAATGCTATTGGCTAGGGATAATCTAAGTGTTCAAAAAAGGAACTTTAAAGGGAGGGAAATTATTCCTGCGCCCCACTTTCTCTTATGTTAACTTGGGAAACTGTCTATCAGAGGGAGAGACAAAGTATGTTATAATAAGCCCGTTTTAATTCAATACTGTATCTATTACCTATGATTACCAGTTAGTGGTGCGGATCTTCTAAGAAAACTGAGCCTACCTGCCTGTCATAAGCAATTATCCTCAGCTGTACATTACAAAAATAATAACAAATATTATCAACATGGAGCTGGTCATAAAAAAAAAAATAACAAAACCAGGCATTATCTTGCTAAGGCATAACAATACATCAAACAGTAGTCCATGAAGGGTCTTTATAATAAACATTCGGACACAAGACAACCATACCCCCATGTGGGTCTTTCTCCCCCCCTCTTTATCAACTTTTGTTAAATATTGCCATCTTTTAAAGCAAGTCGAGATAAAGAACTCGACGCACTTCAGTTGTTATTCAATTTAAAGATACCTTACAACATACAAATTATCAAACATACTAAACATCTAGAGCATCATCTAGGCAGAACAATCCTGTAAAAGAGAAGCAATGTTAGAATTTGCACATATTTAATATTTTAGAGAAACAGAAAGAGTCTTTAGACTTCGTCTTAGTCCAAACAGGAAACTGTGAACATCTTTATAGACGTAATGATAACAGTGCAAACTTTTTAAGCAAGGCCAACAATCTAGGTATAAAATGGAAGTCCTTGAACAGAATTACAGTCCAATTGGAAGTCCAAGAACATCATTCCATGCCCATTAGAAGCCTAACGTCAGCACTAAACTGTACATTACCCAATGGACTTCTCTGGTGGAAGGTCTCCTCGCAGGCGAGCAGAAGATTCTGCTCTCCTCAGCTGTGTTCCTTCCTCTGAAGGGGCCTGTAAAGAAAGATTTTCAAAAAACATTTTTTTGGTCCATTCCAGGCCTAAAAATGACTGTTTTATTGTTGTTAGTAGCGATGATGGATACAGGGAATCCCCATCTGTACGGAACCATATTATTCCTCAGGAAAGATGTGATGTAGCTCAGATCCCTACGTTTTTGCAGGGTCACTGGTGATAGATCTGTAAAAACTTGAATCTCCTTTCCTGCGTGCATGATAGGGTGTTTTTTCCTAGCTCCTTGAAGGATCTCCTCCTTATTCTTAAAACTAAGGAACCTTACAGTAATGTCCCTAGGAGGGGCTTTGCTCGGTGGTTTAGGCCTAAGAGCCCTATGGTCCCTTTCGATAGGAATTTCCGGGGAAGATGGAGAGTCTTTGATGATCCTAAACAGGGCTTGCAAGTATCCCTCTATATTTTGCGGTGTAATGGCTTCAGAAACTCCTCGGAAACGCAGATTATTCCTGCGTCCCCTATTATCAATGTCTTCAAGCTTATCATTAAGGTACTGTAGGTTGTAAGCGTGGTTTTGGATATCCGCTGTTTGTTGTTGCAAAGATGAAGCATTGTCATTAGAGGCCTTTTCCACTGTGGATACTCTTGCCTCTAGTGCAGAGAAATCTTTTTGCAAGTCCCCAAATAAGCTCCTCATTTCACTCATAACTCCTTTTATATCTTCTTTTGAGGAGAGGTGAAGTATATCATCTTTTGTGACAAAATGAGATAAATTATTACTGCTGGATGGCTTAGCAGGGATTAAGTTATCTTGTTGGCTTTCCATTTCTCCCCCTACTGTAACTTTAGCAGTATCTATGGGCTTAAGGTAGTGGCTCATAGGCTTAGAGATGCCTGATTTTTCTGCCCTGCTAATTCTTTTATTAGGCATACCCTACCTTCAGAGTTGCTGTGAAGACCCAGAACCAGTGCTAACAGTCAGCCTCACAGAGAAAAAAAAATCACTGTTCGTGCTATGTAGAAAGATGCACCAAAATAACAGAAATGAACCCACACTATAGGCCTGAGTTCCTGAGCAGTCTTATTTCTTTACTGACTGGCCTCTGTAGGATAATAAGCCACTATGTCCTGTAAGGCCTCAGAAGATTAATAAAATACCTATGCCTTTGATCGTTTTGTTGCTTTATATAGATAGACTGTCAGTTTTGTATGTTCCTGTCAGAGTTAGTGATATCTCATCCTTCTGCCTTACAAATGCACTACAGGGTAAAGTGCTGCTTTCTGTTATGCTGTAGTCCGAAGTAGCTGTTGTTGGGGCCGCAGCTTATATAGACACTTTGCTGCCTCTAGATTATGGAGACTATCCTCTGTGTGTGACTGCCTATAAGCGGTAAGTCCTGAATTTCTCCCTCCCAATCTGGGCAGAATGATAATCCCTTTCAGCCGTTTACCTTTAGGCGGACCTCCAACCTCAGGCTGCTCAGTGCAGAATTCTAGCTGCGAGTACAGATGTCGCGGTTGGTTGCGATAAGATGCCCCTTATTACCCGGTACCAGGGATCCGGTTCAGCTCTGGGAATTCCGTTAAACACACTACTCAACAAACTTTGTGGATTTGCACTTTATTGGTGCTAACCGTTCTCCTATATTCCATGCAGCGCAACCACAAAAGGGCAATGCGCCAGCAGGCTCTGGGTCTTCTGCGATACCTTCCGCACATAAACGGTTGAACTAGCGCTGCGGGTAGTATGAGAGCAGGGCCTCCACGTGGGTTCAGCAGCTTCGTTGCCTTTAGCGCTTGTATTGTACCCAGATAAAGGCTCTCCCGGTGGGGCTAGGTTTCAGGCTGGGGGAAGCTTGCTCCCAATCGATTGCACAGGTTAAATATAAAAGTTAAAGAGCTTTAGTGTTACATTAAGCAAATTTGTCAGCTTTTGGTGGCAGAAGCCCTCCTAGTGTGCGACCATCTTCCTGCGTGGTCAGGCTCCACCCCCCGTAAATTGAGTATTTTTGTAGGGTTAAAGCATAAACAAATCTTAAGAGAAAATAACTTTCATATCTAAATAATATTAAAATATTGCCCCTGCATTAAATTGCGTGTATTACAAGTTGAAAGTAAACTTGACCGCACAAGTGCAAAATAAATTTGCAGTTGACGTGCAAGCATGACTAAAGATCTAGTGTACAGGGTTAGGGCTTACATTTTTTTTATTCATATATATATTTTAAAAAAACTTATAAGGGTTGAAAGTTACAGTGGGGAAAAAAAGTATTTAGTCAGCCACCAATTGTGCAAGTTCTCCCACTTAAGAAGATGAGAGAGGCCTGTAATTTTCATCATAGGTATACTGCAACTATGAGAGACAAAATGTGGAAACAAATCCAGACAATCACATTGTCTGATTTGGAAAGAATTTATTTGCAAATTATGGTGGAAAATAAGTATTTGGTCACCTACAAACAAGCAAGATTTCTGGCTCTCACAGACCTGTAACTTCTTCTTTAAGAGGCTCCTCTGTCCACCACTCATTACCTGTATTAATGGCACCTGTTTGAACTTGTTATCAGTATAAAAGACACCTGTCCACAACCTCAAACAGTCACACTCCAAACTCCAATATGGTGAAGACCAAAGAGCTGTCGAAGGACACCAGAAACAAAATTGTAGACCTGCACCAGGCTGGGAAGACTGAATCTGCAATAGGCAAGCAGCTTGGTGTGAAGAAATCAACTGTGGGAGCAATAATTAGAAAATGGAAGACATACAAGACCACTGATAATCTCCCTCGATCTGGGGCTCCACGCAAGAACTCACCCCGTGGGGTCAAAATGATCACAAGAACGGTGAGCAAACATCCCAGAACCACACGGGGGGACCTAGTGAATGACCTGCAGAGAGCTGGGACCAACATAACAAAGGCTACTATCAGTAACACACTACGCCGCCAGGGACTCAGATCCTGCAGTGCCAGACGTGTCCCCCTGCTTAAGCCAGTACATGTCTGGGCCTGTCTGAAGTATGCTAGAGAGCATTTGGATGATCCAGAGCGGATTGGGAGAATGTCATATGCTCAGATGAAACCAAAGTAGAACTGTTTGGTAGAAACACAATTTGTCGTGTTTGGAGGAGAGAGAACACCATACCTACTGTGAAGCATGGGGGGTGGAAAATCATAATTTATAAAAAAGGGAAAATAATGTGAAATAAAATCTTTCTCTCTCTCTCTCTCTCTCTCTATATATATATATATATATATATATATATATATATATATATATATATATATTATATAATATATATATATATGGTGATGCTTAAATGAAAACACTTGATGTAGAGGTTGAGCTATAGGCAAAACTCTATAGTGGGGGTACACAAAAGTGTTAACCTTAGAGAATCACTGATATAAAACACTTTTGTATACCCCCACTATAGAGTTTTGCCTATAGCTCAACCTCTACATCAAGTGTTTTCATTTAAGCATCACCATATATATATATTATATATATTATATATATCTATATATCTATATCTATATATCTATATATATATATATATATATATATATATATTACATATATATATATATTTTATTTCACATTATTTTCCCTTTTTTATAAATTATGATTTTCTCTGAATAAAAATAATTGTTATATTTTATTCCTGATTTTATAATTTTATAATATATACACATCTATTTTTATATCACGAATATTCTAACTAGTCATGGACACCATCTTCACCCACACAACCCCCATTGGGGGTAGTATAGCGCTGTACCTTGGCAATTTATTTCTCATTGAACTTTTGATATTGACCAAATACTTATTTTCCACCATAATTTGCAAATAAATTATTTCCAAATCAGACAATGTGATTATCTGGATTTGTTTCCACATTTTGTCTCTCATAGTTGAGGTATACCTATGATTATTATTATTATTATTATCGGTTATTTGTAGAGCGCCAACAGATTCCGCAGTGCTATAAACAAAGGGGGAGTACAACAAAACAATTATAGGGTAGAGGGCCCTGCTAAGAGTTGCACTGTTGTAGTCAGCTCTTAAGAAGGTGATCTACAAACAGCTGGACTTTTGGGCTTACATGCTAAGAGGGTTCAGGGGATTGCAGTGGAGGAGAGGAACTGGTATTAGGAAAGGTTAGCGTAGGTTGTATGCGTCCCTGAACAGTAGAGTCTTTAGAGAGCACTTGAAGCTTTTGAAACTAGAAGAGAGTCTTGTGGAGCGAGGCAGAGAGTTCCACAAGATGGGAGCCAGTCTGGAGAAGTCCTGTAAACGGGAGTGTGATGAGGTGACAAGAGAGGAGGAGAGTAGGAGGTCATGAGCAGAGCGAAGGGGACGGGAGGGAGAGTATCTGGAGACAAGGTCTGAGATGTAGGGGGGAGCAGTGCAGTTGAGGGCTTTGTATGTAAGAGTGAGAGTTTTGTGTTTAATCCTAGAGGCAAGAGGAAGCCAGTGAAAGGATTGGCAGAGAGGCGCAGCAGATGAAGAGCGACGTGTAAGGAAGAGTCTGGCAGAGGCATTCATTATGGATTGTGAAGGAGCTAGGCGGCAGGTGGGGAGACCAGAGAGGACAGAGTTGCAGTAATCAAGGCGGGAAAGAATGAGAGAGTGGTTTAAAATCTTAGTTGTGTCTTGTGTAAGGAAGTGTCTAATTTTAGAGATGTTTTTAAGGTGGAAGCGGCAGGCTGTAGCCAAGGACTGAATGTGAGGAGTGAAGGAAAAATCTGAGTCAAATGTGACCCCGAGACATCGGGCATGCGGGGTAGGGGTAATGATGGAGTTGTCGACAGTTATAGAGATATTGGGGGTGGAGATTTTGGAAGAAGGGGGGCAAATGAGGAGCTCAGTTTTGGAGAGATTTAGCTTGAGGTAGTGAGAGGACATCCAGGAAGAGATGTGAGAAAGACAGTTAGTGACACGGGTTAGCAAGGAAGGAGATAGTTCTGGTGCAGAGAAGTAGATTTGGGTGTCATCGGCATAGAAATGATATTGGAAACCGTGGGACTTAATTAGGGAACCTAGTGATGACGTATAGATTGAGAAGAGAAGGGGACCGAGGACAGAGCCTTGCGGTACTCCGACAGAAAGTGGTGACGGGGCAGAGGAGGCCCCAGAGAAGGCTACACTGAAGGTACGGTTTGACAGGTAGGAAGAGAGCCACGAAAGGGCTGTGTCACAGATGCTGAAGGATTGGAGGGTTTGGAGCAAAAGAGGGTGGTCGACAGTGTCAAAGGCTGCGGACAGATCAAGGAGGATAAGCAGAGAGAAGTGGCCTTTTGATTTAGCTGTAAGTAGGTCGTTGGTGACCTTAACAATAGCTGTCTCTGTGGAGTGATAGGGACGAAATCCAGATTGCAGCGGGTCAAGAAGGGAGTTTAACGTAAGGAAATGGGATAGGCGTGCATATACTAGTTTTTCGAGAAGCTTTGAAGCAAGAGGGAGGAGGGAAATTGGGCGGTAGTTGGATGGGGAGGTAGGATCAAGGGAAGGTTTTTTGAGGATAGGTGTGACCAGTGCATGTTTCATTGATGAGGGAAATGTACCAGTGCTGAGGGAGAGGTTGAAAATGTGTGTTAGTATAGGGGTAAGGGTAGCAGAGAGAGAGGGGAGCAGCTGTGAGGGGATAGGGTCCAGGGGACAGGTAGTGAGGTGAGAGCGCAGTATAAGTGCTGAAACTTCGTCCTCAGTAACAGGGGAGAATGAACTAAGTTTCAGGTTATGAGGGTTGTGGTTGAGTGAGAGTATTTGAGGGGGGGGATAATGGAATTGTGTTGAGAACTGATTTCATGTCTGATGGAATCAATTTTGTTAATGAAGTGACTGGTAAAGTCTTGAGCTGACAGAGAAGTTGTATTAGGAAGTGGAGGAGGGCGGAGGAGAGTATTGAAAGTGGAGAACAGACGTTTTGGGTTTGAAGAAAGATTAGAAATAAGAGTAGAGAAGTAATGTTGCTTGTGGAGATTAAGGGCAGAGTAGTAGGAGTTCAAGATGAATTTGTAATGAAGAAAATCAGCTGAACTCAGTGATTTTCTCCAATGCCGTTCAGCAGTACGGGAACATCTGTGTAGGTACCGTGTCAGAGGAGTATGCCAGGGCTGGGGATGAGTGTGTGATTTCCTAGCAGTGGTAAGAGGGGCGAGATTGTCAAGGACGGATATAAGGGTGGAATTATAGCGGATAGATTGTTCAGGGCAGGAAAAGGAGGAGAAGGATGAGAGGAGCGGTTGAAGGGAATTAGCAAGTTGTTGCTGATCTAAAGACCTAATGCTTCTGTGAAGTTTGGTGTGAGGAGTAGAAGGTGGGAGAGTTGTAGGAAGGGATGATATGTTGCAGGTAAGGAGATGGTGGTCAGAAAGAGGAAACGGTGAGTTTGAGAAGTTTGAGAGAGTGCATCTATAGCTAAAGATCAGGTCAAGGGAGTTACCGTCTTTGTGAGTGGGAGAATCAGTCCATTGTGACAGACTGAAAGAGGAAGTGAGTTGCAGAAGTTGTTTAGCAGATGAGGCAGTGGGATTGTTAAGGGGGATGTTGAAGTCGCCAAGAATGAGGGCAGGGGTGTCTGAGGAAAGGAAATAAGGAAGCCAGCAAAGTGATCTAAAAATTGAGTTGGGGAGCCAGGGGGGCGGTATATGACTGCAACACGTATAGAGAGGGGAGAGAACAGTCGAATCATGTGTGCTTCAAATGAAGAAAATGTGAGTGAAGAGAAGGGCTGTATTTGTTGGAAGGTGCAACGAGAGGAAAGTAAAATACCGACACCACCTCCTTGTCTATTGCCAGACCTAGGAGTGTGGCTGAAATGGAGACCCCCATGTGACAGTGCAGCAGTGGATGCTGTGTCTGAAGTAGAGAGCCAGGTTTCTGTAAGAGCCAGAAGGTTAAGAGAGTGGGAGATAAAGAGATAATGGATAGAAGTGAGCTTGTTGCAAACGGAGCGAGAGTTCCAGAGTGCACAAGTGAAGGGGGAGGGGTTTTTAGATGTAAGAGGAATGCGATTAAGGTTACCAGAGTTTAGTTTATTAAGTCTATTGAAAGGCACACAAGGATGTGAAAGGTTAGGAGGTTGTGAGGGACCAGGATTAGGGGAAATGTCGCCAGCAGCTAGTATGAGCAAGAGGGAGAGTGACATGAGATGAGAAGCAGATTTGCAGTAATGAGACTGTTGTTTAACTGAAGTGCAGGGGTGAGAGAGAGTATTTAGGAATAAGTAGAGTTCATGAGTACAAAAGTAAGGTGAGTATTTGAGAGATGGGCTAATGAACAGTGCAGGTGGAGAGGGAGAAGGAGTAAGTGAGTAATGTAGTTTGTTGTAGAGACAAGAGGTAGAAAAAAGGAGTATGAAGATATTGAGCATTATTTTGAAGGTTGGAACCAAGTAAACACATAAGACACAGTGTTACAGCAGCACTTGCAAAAAAATACAATGAGATACAAAAACATAGTATTACAAGAGTACTTGCCTTGTGTCTTGCCCCTTGCCCAATCCTTGTTCAATTCTTGTATAATTCTTAAAAATTAATGCCTCACTTATAAAATGTTCACTTGGAAAATGTGAACATATGCTATTGTTAAAAAGTACACAGCCCTGTAACCAATGCACTCACCCCTGTGCAATGCACTTCCCCAAGCTAGTCTGCAATATATACAGGTAGGGCAGTCAGCTGAGTCCACTAAATTTACTTAATTTCTAATCAAAGACAGTTGGTAAGGCCAATTGGAATGTTAGAATCTGGTCAGGGTGAGATGAGTTAAGTAAACAGACAATAACATTTGGAGGGGGTTAAAACTGTGACATAAAAGAACTATACATTTTAGAGTTATAGCAAGTATTGATAAGGAGTGAGCATCACATGGCAATTAACTAGACATTAGAATTGAGACATTGGCAAAAAACATTACAAAAAATGCAGGACTTAACAGACTAAATTCAATTGCTCAATATATATATATATATATATATATATATATATATATATATATATATATATATATATATATATACACACACACACAGAGGGATTTGTGGCAAAATGACAGAAAAGCAGGGAATAGCAAGGATTCAGTGCAAGGCCTTAGTTCACGTACCAAAAGAGGGATTTGTTGCAAAATGACAGAAAAGCAGGGAATAGCAAGGATTCAGTGCAGGGCCTTAGTTCACGTACCAAAAGAGGGATTTGTTGCAAAATGACAGAAAAGCAGGGAATAGCAAGGATTCAGTGCAGGGCCTTAGTTCACGTACCAAAAGAGGGATTTGTTGCAAAATGACGAAAATTACAGGCCTCTCTCATCTTCTTAAGTGGGAGAACTTGCACAATTGGTGGCTGACTAAATACTTTTTTTCCCCACTGTATATAGTATATGACAAGGTATTTGAATGGAAAGGACTATAACGTATATATATTCATATATATATATATATATATATATATATATATATATATATATATATATATATACATACATACATGTGTATGTACAACCTCAACTCCAAAAAAGTTGGACAGTATGAAAAATGCAAAAAAAAAATCAATTAATCCTGTACTATATTGAAAACACATACACCTAGATTTAGAGTTTTGCGGCCAAAGGGGTGCGTTAGCTACGCGTGTTTTTTCCCCCCCGCACCTTTTAAATAACGCTGGTATTTAGAGTTGTCTGAATGGCTGCGTTATGCTCCAAAAAGGGAGCGTGGAGCATAATTGTCTGCCACTTCAACTCTCAATACCAGCATTGTTTACGGTAGCGGCCAGCTTGAAAAACGTGCTCGTGCAGGATTCCCCCATAGGAAACAATGGGGCAGTTTGAGCTGAAAAAAAACCTAACACCTGCAAAAAAGCAGCGTTCAGCTCCTAACGCAGCCCCATTGTTTCCTATGGGGAAACACTTTCTAAGTCTGCACCTAACACCCTAACATAAACCCCGAGTCTAAACACCCCTAACCTTACATTTATTAACCCCTAATCTGCCGCCCCCGCTATTGCTGACCCCTGCATTACATTATTAACCCCTAATCTGCCGCTCCGGACACTGCCACAACCTACATTATCCCTATGAACACCTAATCTGCTGCCCCTAACACTGCCGACCCCTATATTATATTATTAACCCCTAATCTGCCCGCTACCTTACCTACACTTATTAACCCTAACCCTTAATCTGCCGACCGGATCTCGACGCTACTCTAATAAATGTATTAACCCCTAAGCTAAGTCTAACCCTAACACTAACAACCCCCTAAGTTAAATATAATTTAAATCTAACGACATAAATTAAATCTTATTAAATAAATTAATCCTATTTAAAGCTAAATACTTACCTGTAAAATAAATCCTAATATAACTACAATATAACTAATAATTATATTGTAGCTATTTTAGCATTTATATTTATTTTACAAGCAACTTTGTATTTATTTTAACTAGGTACAATAGCTATTAAATAGTTATTTACTATTTAATAGCTACCTAGTTAAAATAATTACAAAAATACCTGTAAAATAAATCCTAACCTAAGTTACAATTAAACCTAACACTACACTATCAATAAATTAATTAACTAAACTACCTACAATTACCTACAATTAAATCAAGTAAACTAAATTACAAAAAATAAAAAACACTAAATTACAAAAAATAAAAAAAGATTACAAGAAGTTTAAGCTAATTACACCTACTCTAAGCCCCCTAAAAAAATAACAAAGCCCACCAAAATAAAAAAAATGCCCTACCCTATTCTAAAATAAAAAGTTAACAGCTCTATTACCTTACCAGCCCTTAAAAGGGCTTTTTGCGGGGCATGCCCCAAAGAAATCAGCTCTTTTGCCTGTAAAAAAAACCATACAATACCCCCCAACATTACAACCCACCACCTACATACCCCTACTCTAACCCAAACCCCCCTTAAATAAACCTAACACTACCCCCCTGAAGATCTCCCTACCTTGTATTCACCCAGCCGGGTATCACCGATCCGTCCTCCAGAGGGTCCGAAGTCTTCATCCTATCCGGCAAGAAGAGGTCCTCCAGAGGGTCCAGAGTTTTCATCCAGGCGGCATCTTCTATCTTCTTCCATCCGGAGCGGAGCGGGTCTATCTTGAAGCAGCCGGTGCGGATCCATCCTCTTCTTCCGACGTCCTAACACAGAATGAAAGTTCCTTTAAATGACGTCATCACTGATGACGGTGGTGGGTTGTAATGTTGGGGGAGTATTGTATGTTTTTTTTTACAGGCAAAAGAGCTGATTTCTTTGGGGCATGCACCGCAAAAAGCCCTTTTAAGAGCTGGTAAGGTAATAGAGCTGTTAACTTTTTTATTTTAGAATAGGGTAGGGCATTTTTTTATTTTGGGGGCTTTGTTATTTTTTTAGGGGGCTTAGAGTAGGTGTAATTAGTTTAAAATACTTGTAATCTTTTTTTATTTTTTGTAATTTAGTGGGGGTTTTTTGTAATTTAGTTTAGTTGATTTAATTGTAGGTAGTGTAGTTGAAGTAATTGTAGGTAGTTTAGTTAATTTATTGATAGTGTAGTGTTGGGTTTAATTGTAACTTAGGTTAGGATTTATTTTACAGGTAATTTTGTAATTATTTTATCTAGGTAGCTATTAAATAGTTAATAACTATTTAATAGCTATTGTACCTAGTTAAAATAAATACAAAGTTGCCTGTAAAATAAATATAAATCCTAAAATAGCAACAATGGAATTATTAGTTATATTGTAGCTATATTAGGGTTTATTTGATAGGTAAGTATTTAGTTTTAAATAGGATTAATTTATTTAATAAGAAATAATTTATTTCATTAGATTTAAATTATATTTAACTTAGGGGGGGTGTTAGGGTTAGGGTTAGACTTAGCTTTAGGGGTAAATACATTTATTATAGTAGCGTTGAGGTCCAGTCGGCAGATTAGGGGTTAATACTTGAAGTTAGGTGGTGGCGATGTTAGGGAGGGCAGATTAGGGGTTAATAAAATTTATTATAGGGTTTGCAAGGCGGGAGTGAGGCGGTTTAGGGGTTAATACATTTATTATAGTGGCGGCGAGGTCCGGTCGGCAGATTAGGGGTTAATAAGTGTAGGTAAGGTAGCGGCGACATTAGGGGGGGCAGATTAGGGGTTAATAAATATTATCTATGTGTCGGCAGTGTTAGGGGCAGCAGATTAGGGGTTTATAGGGATAATGTAGGTGGCGGCGGTGTCCGGTCTGCAGATTAGAGGTTAAAAAAAATTATTATAGTGGCGGTGATGTGGGGGGACCTCGGTTTAGGGTTACATAGGTAGTTTATGGGTGTTAGTGTACTTTAGAGCACAGTAGTTAAGAGCTTTATAAACCGGCTTTAGCCCATAAAGCTCTTAACTCCTGACTTTTTTCTGCGGCTGGAGTTTTGTCGTTAGAGTTCTAACGCTCACTTCAGCCAAGACTCTAAATACCAGCGTTAGGAAGATCCCATTGAAAAGATAGGATACGCAATTGGCGTAAGGGGATCTGGGGCATGGAAAAGTTGCGGCAGGAAAGTGAGCGTTAGACCCTTTCCTGCCTGACTCTAAATACCAGCGGGCGGTCAAAAGCAGTGTTAGGACCCCTTAACGCTGGTTTTGATGGCTAACGCAGAACTCTAAATCTAGGCGATAATTAACACATTATTTGATGTTTTACTTTGTGATTTTAATGTATTTTTAAAAATATACATTCATTTAAAACCTGGTGACTGCAACACACTCCAAAAACATACATATGTATATATACTTTGAAGCCCTTTCCACTCAAATACATGTTTTTCCCATAGGGGAACATTTTCTGTTTACTTTGAAATATATATTCCCATATATTTCTGTATATACCTATACCTATAAAATTATATATATCTGCATTTTTTTGGTGGTAAAGATGCTTCTTTCTGTTACTAAATATACATTTGCTAACTTCCTGATAAATTATGATGAGTGTAAAACTAGTAGTATTTCTAGTCTACAACTGTGTTTTATAAATGTAATATTCAAATTTGAAATAGTATTTCTAGTCTACAACTGTGTTTTATAAATGTAATATTCAAATTTGAAATAGTATTTCTATTCTACAACTGTGTTTTATAAATATAATATTCGAATCCGAAATAGTATTTCTAGTCTACAACTGTTTTTTAAAAAATGTAATAATCAAATTTGAATGTTCATAATAAATCGAATATACACATGCGATTTTCGAATGTGTACATTTGATCTATTATGAATATTCGAATTTGAATGTGACATTTGAACTTGAAAGTGACATTCAAATTCAAAAGTGACATTTGAAAACGGAAAATAACATTAGATTACAGATTTTTTAAGAATATTCGTTCTTAGCAACATTCGATTAACATTCAATTTCGAATATAAGCACATTTGCCCGTCCCTAGTCTACAGGTGACACCCAGAAAAAAATACTAAAATTACTGAAAACACAACACAGGATGAGAAATTACTCAGCAATGAAAAGGTTATAGTTCCAAATTGATATGGTGGAACCCATCCTAAAATAGAAACTATATAACCACGGAGCACTGAGTTATTGAATAAAATTCTTAGCTAAACGTTTTTGCTGAAGTCAGTAGGGTGATATATGGTAGACATGCTGAATTATTTTATTTTTCCCTGTATGTTCTCTGTCCCCTGGAACATGTCCCCATTAGAATTCCACCCCATTCTTCTCTCCTTTTACTCTGCCGTGAGGAAGATAGTAGACCTAATCTGCTTGCTTGAGATAGAGATAAAGAGTAATGCGAGGGAGTTAGAAAAGACATACATAATTCAGTGAAGAGATAAAGTGATCATTAGCTATTGTTTTTTTTTTCTTGTTATTTTTTTTTAAGTTCATTGTTAACAGACACAAGCTGGCTGTGAAAAATGATTATAAATATAATATAATATCGGTGTATAATATATTTATTATATTTTGATATGCTTTAACATTAGTAAAATAATGGTTACTAAAGAGATTATTAACTCCTTGGCTGCTAGAAAGAGCCATATAAGATTGAAAGCCCCTGCTTGCGGCTGCTGTCTGCTCGCAGCTAGGTCTGGCTACTGCAAATCATGTCCGCCCAAACTATGATAAATGGAGCCCATAAAGTACTAAATTACAAGTGAAGCACTATTTTATCCTCTCTCTCACACGTTTACTTCACTAGACAGAGGCTTTTTGCACGTGTGGTGTTGTGCTCTTATTACGAGTTGAAAGTAGAAAGATAGACCTTGCAAAGTTGCAATAGCGTTAATGTATTCCCTCAAAGACTTTAATGGAGCACACAAACTGAAAAAAACACACACCCATACTCACACGCTACCTTATTTGGCATTTATTGAGGTGTGCAAAACACAACATGAATTATTAATTTTTCTCATTCCAATCTTCTTCACATAGAAGAACATAGGGATGTAAAATTATATCAGGGTTTGTAATTTAGGACTAACATTGTCGGGTTTGCACACATGAAGAATTGTTATCTACAATGCAAGTTATTGAAATATTAAATATAAACTATAAATTAATTTAAAAAATTAAATATTTATAATGTATAAAATTATTATACATACTGCAAAATATTCTATATAATCCACAGGAAAAAAGCTCCTAATACTATTTCCATTGTGCACAAAAAGCCCCAAAAAACTATATTGCATGAATGAATCAATCAATCAAGAACATTTGATAATAAAATAGATATATGAAACTAGAAGCGCTTGTCTCAACCAAATTATGAATAGTTAAAAAGGAGGAATCAATAAATTTCCAGTAATCTTAATAATAGTACACACTTATGAACTAATCAATTGATCAATGTTCTTACTGATATAAATGTCTGTAATGTCCATAAGCTTTGATGTTATAAAGTGTAGCAAATGTCCTCCAGCGTTACACACTTTGTATCAGTCACCTTTCAAACTGCTGCTCACAGGGGGTTGGCTGTTTGTCCGGCAGCCGGGTAGAATAATCCAAAGTAGAAAAGATCTGGAGCGCAAAAAGAAAAGGGAACTGCAATAGTGTGAGATCCAACAACACTTTTTATTAGCACGCAATTAAAATCTACTCACAAAATTTCCAAATAAGTCAAGCACATAGCATCAAACATGAAGAGTATTCCGGTGCTTCTCTCACGGCTGTATCCTTGCAAGACTCGGCGTGTGACGTCACCACCCGATCTACTGCCGCGAGATTTCAAACACACCTCTCTACTTCGTCAACTGTCAAACAGTTCAGATTCAAGCATTCGGCGCCTCAACGCGTTTCCCCGCCCCTTCTGGCGGCTTTCTCAAGAGTACCAACTGCTTACAAAAGGCTCCTATTTGTACTGATGCGATACTAGTGCCCCCTGCTGATTCCCAGAGTTTAACAGCTCACAGGAACATATGGAAAATTCCAACACCTATATTGGTGGACTGGGTCATGCCTCTGACAAGCTTGGGGGAGGGTCAGAGGCATGACCCAGTCCACCAATATAGGTGTTGGAATTTTCCATATGTTCCTGTGAGCTGTTAAACTCTGGGAATCAGCAGGGGGCACTAGTATCGCATCAGTACAAATAGGAGCCTTTTGTAAGCAGTTGGTACTCTTGAGAAAGCCGCCAGAAGGGGCGGGGAAACGCGTTGAGGCGCCGAATGCTTGAATCTGAACTGTTTGACAGTTGACGAAGTAGAGAGGTGTGTTTGAAATCTCGCGGCAGTAGATCGGGTGGTGACGTCACACGCCGAGTCTTGCAAGGATACAGCCGTGAGAGAAGCACCGGAATACTCTTCATGTTTGATGCTATGTGCTTGACTTATTTGGAAATTTTGTGAGTAGATTTTAATTGCGTGCTAATAAAAAGTGTTGTTGGATCTCACACTATTGCAGTTCCCTTTTCTTTTTGCGCTCCAGATCTTTTCTACATTTGATAATAAAAGTAAATTGGAAAGTTGATTAAAATATATATGTTGAGTTCTATCTATCTATCTGTCTTTCTATATATCTATCTACCAATCTATCTATATCTATACTATAATAGCGTTTGTAACGCGTCCATCGCCAGCTGCTCATGCATCCTCAAAGGAATGTTGGCTGCGCGAGCCGCCAAAAGAATCCACCTGGATGCAGTGTAGGCAAACCCGAAGCCTTAAAAAAATAAATAAACAACCACACAAAATAACGAAAAAAACATGTAGCTGCCTGCAAGATTGGAACAGCCAATATAATGCAAGTTCAATCCTATTGGCTGATTGGATCAGCCAATAGGATTTTTCCTACCTTAATTCCGATTGACTGATAGAATCAGCCAATCGGAATTCAAGGGACACCATCTTGGATGACGTCATTTAAAGGAACCTTCATTCTTTGCTTGGACTTCATTTGAAGAGGATGCTCTGCATCGGCTGGATTGAAGATGGACCCACTCCGCTCCAGATGGATGAAGATAGAAGATGCTGCCTGGATGAAGACTTCTGCCGCTTGGAGGACCTCTTCTGCCCGAATTGGATGAAGACTTCTGCCCCTCTGGAGGTCCACTTGTGCCCGGCTGGGTGAAGACGTCTCAAGGTAGGGTGATCTTCAAGGGGGTAGTGTTAGGTTTTTTTAAGGGGGGATTGGGTGGGTTTTAGAATAGGGTTGGGTGTGTGGGATTTGTTTTGTTTTTTACATGTCATAAAGCTGGTTACTTTAGGGCAATGCCCCACAAAGGCCATTTTAAGGGCTGTTTGTAATTTAGTATAGGGTAGGGAATTTTTTTATTTTGGGGGGCTTTTTTATTTTATTAGGGGGATTAGAGTAGGTGTAATAAGTTTAAAAAAAATGTGATTATTTTTTTAGTTTCTGTAATTTAGTGTTATTTAATTTAATTGTAGTTAATTTTAGTTAGTTTATGTAATTAATTTAATGATAGTGTAGTGTTAGGTGTAATTGTAATTTAGGTTAGGATTTATTTTACAGGTAAATTTATACTTATTTTAACTTGGTAGTTATTAAATAGTTAATAACTATTTAATAACTATTGTACCTAGTTAAAATAAATACAAACTTGCCTGTAAAATAAATATAAACCCTAAGATAGATACAAATGTAACTATTAGTTATATTGTATCTAGCTTAGGGTTTATTTTATAGGTAAGTATTTTGTTTTACATAGGATTAATTTATTTATTTGTAGTTATTTTATTTCGTTTTATTTAAATTATATTTATGTTGGGGGGGTTAGACTTAGGTTTAGACTTAGGTTTAGGGGTTAATAAATGTAATATAGTAGCGGCGACGATGGGGGCGGCAGATTAGGGGTTAATAAGTGTAGTTAGGTTGCGGCAATGTTGGGGGGGCAGATTAGGGGTTAATAAATATAATGTAGGTGGCAGCGGCGATGTTGGGGGCAGCAGATTAGGGGTTCATAGGAATAATGTAGGTGGCAGCGGTGTCCGGAGCGGCAGATTACGGGTTAATAATATAATGCAGGTGTTGGCAATGTTGGGGCGGCAGATTAGGGGTTAATAAGTGTAAGATTAGGGGTGTTTAGTCTCGGGGTTCATGCTAGGGTGTTAGGTGTAAACATACATTTTATTCCCCCATAGGAAACAATGGGGCTGCGTTAGAAGCTGAACGCTGCTTTTTTGCAGGTGTTAGGTTTTTTCCATCTGAATCTGCCCCATTGTTTCCTATGGGGAAATCGTGCACGAGCACGTTTAGCCAGCTCACCGCTACCGTAAGCAGCGCTGGTATTGAGGTGAGATGTGGAGCAAAATTTTGCTCTACGCTCACCTTTTTGCGGCTAACGCCAAGTTTAAAAAAACCTGTAATACCAGCGTTGTCTTAAGGGAGCGGTGAAAAAAAAAAAGGCTTGTTAGCATCGCACAGCTTACCGACAAAAACTCGGAATCTAGGCTATAGTGATTGAGCTTAAATAAGAGGTTTTAAATGTTTAACATGTGTTATGTTGCTGATTACATTGTGATTTTAAAAAAAACATCTGGTTTTTCCTCATAGGGTTCATTATATTTCAATCATAGTAGGAAATAATAACAACATGTAACACGTGATTTAAAAAAATCAACAATAACAACCGAGAAAAATGGTAAACAGGCATTCAGCTAGACACCCTTGCTTTGTGTCACCATATGTACATGTGTAAACCTTATGTATGTGTAATTTTCCTTCCGGACACCATCTTAGTAATTATTTCTTATTCGGCGATGGCTTCAAATGATTACTTTCTCACTTATTAATGCTAATGCTAACTTTATGCAAATAGTCCCTGAAGCAGATTTTTGTAAATTAGCAGCTTTAGCATTATACAAGACTGAACCATCTGCTTGAGCTTTATTGCATTAACAAGCAATGAAACCATTAAGAATCCACCTATATCTGTTGAAAAAAAGCTCAGTTTCCAAAAAAGGTGTGTTTGTGTATATATATATATATATATATATATATATATATATATATATGTATTAAAGAGAGGGAAAATAGGGGAAAAAAGGGAAATTCAGGAAGGCGCAACACTCTGGAAAAAGAATCCTAGATAGGGAGTATTTGGGTCAGTGTGTTTTGGATGACCTATTACTCAAGTGATGTATACCTAATGGATTATTGCAAAGGGAATATCAAATAAAGATATAGTGTAATATAGAGGAGAGGTAATATAATGTTTACTAAGAGTTATTTTGATAGGTTGTTTGTTGATTATTAAATGTCTAAAAGTTCTGTTGGATGGTATGTGACCAATTAAGTGCATACAGACCTATAACAGAAAAAGACACAAATGCCTAAAAATGCCTAAAATATTCAAAAGTTAACAAAAAATTTATAAAAATACCTACGATTGATATTGTAAATTATAATAGCCAGAATATAGAGTAAATTATGATAGTAATAATAATATAGAAACGTAGTATTGACTGTCAGACTGTGTTTCAACAATAAAAGTCCTGTGAAAGTTCAAAGTTTTAATCCAATAAGGCAAGTGAACTTCTATAACTGTAGATGAATGCAAAAAATCCAAAATGGTTAAACAGGATATATCAATGAATCCACGTTCCACAACGAACCCGTTGGGAGTATACTTACACTCCGTTACCTCAATCTCATGAGGTAAGTGCCGCGTGGTGTATAGGTAGTTCTTCCCCTTGGTTTCGAAGAGATATAACAAACTTTTCTGTTCTTCTTCCTCACCTCTGAGGAAGAAGAGCAGAAAAGTTTGTTATATCTCTTCGAAACGCGTCAGGTTCCTTTATTTTAACTTATAGATTACATATTTTACCGGATTATAACAACATTTGTATAAGGAAGCTCAAGGCCAAAAAATATTTTATCTACGTTTTTAATTACCTCATATTATTGAGGTTACTTGATGTAAGCGCATAATTGTTAACCAATAAAGAGTGTGATATTCCCATACAATGTTGCACTATTGTATGTCCTTTCTCTTACATGACTGAATACTATTCGGGAGAGAGTATTAAAGAGATCTCTGGATCGAAAAAGGACACCGCTCCACTTTACCACAGACACCAAGGGGAAGAACTACCTATACACCACGCGGCACTTACCTCATGAGATTGAGGTAACAGAGTGTAAGTATACTCCCAACGGGTTCGTTGTGGAACGTGGATTCATTGATATATCCTGTTTAACCATTTTGGATTTTTTGCATTCATCTACAGTTATAGAAGTTCACTTGCCTTATTGGATTAAAACTTTGAACTTTCACAGGACTTTTATTGTTGAAACACAGTCTGACAGTCAATACTACGTTTCTATATTATTATTACTATCATAATTTACTCTATATTCTGGCTATTATAATTTACAATATCAATCGTAGGTATTTTTATAAATTTTTTGTTAACTTTTGAATATTTTAGGCATTTTTAGGCATTTGTGTCTTTTTCTGTTATAGGTCTGTATGCACTTAATTGGCCACATACCATCCAACAGAACTTTTAGACATTTAATAATCAACAAACAACCTATCAAAATAACTCTTAGTAAACATTATATTACCTCTCCTCTATATTACACTATATCTTTATTTGATATTCCCTTTGCAATAATCCATTAAGTATACATCACTTGAGTAATAGGTCATCCAAAACACACTGACCCAAATACTCCCTATCTAGGATTCTTTTTCCAGAGTGTTGCGCCTTCCTGAATTTCCCTTTTTTCCCCTATTTTCCCTCTCTTTAATACATATTTTTCCTACCAAGTCAACTGTTCCTGGGGGCACAGTTTTTCTTTGGGTAGATATTCATAGGCAGCAAATTTACCACTCCAATCTCTCTAAAATATATTTATAGGGTGTCTTTCTAGCGCCATTCCTACACCCATCTTTCTGTCCATACATATATATATATATATATATATATATTTACCTAAGCTTGTACTAGAGGTGCCTGTGCAAAAATTGGTTGGCATCTTTTCATTTTTCTTTACGTATCAGTAAAAAAACACTAAGCATTTTTTAGAATGTAAGATATGCAGGACAAATGACCAGAATTACATATTATTATAGGTATAGCATAATGATTTTATTAAGATAAAATAAAATAATTAAAAGACAATTAAAATATACTTAGCTTTGGTAATGAATCACATCTACAATAATTAGATAATACTCACCAGATAATCATATATGATAAGAGTATACAACTGGAGTTTGCCAGCTGGTGCTAGCATAATATAATAAAGCAAAAATACATAGGAATACAGAGGAAGGTGTGTGTAATTGTGGGGTAACTAACCTTTAACAACACATATCATTAAAATATAACTTTTAATATATCAAATTAAAATTGCATGAAAGAATAGAGAATAAATTACCAGCATGATTAAGTCAAAGGCTAAATGCTCTTTCTTTGAATCTTCTTTCTAATAGAAAAATATATTCATCACTTAAAAACATACACAAAACCGTACTCGGATATATTTCAAACTAGTGCATGTTCAATTTTTTTTAGTTTATTAGGATGGTACTATGCAAACTAGCCAGCTTACCTTTTAAATTATCTATACTATAATCGCATCCACCTGGATGCAGCGTAGGCAAACAAAGTCTTAAAAAAAAAACATGCAACCGCCCGCATGAAATAACTAAAAAACACGTAACCGCCTTCAAGAAAAAAAACTAAAAAAAACTAACTGCCCGCACAAAGTATGAATAAAAGAAAACTAACTGCCCGCGTGAAGTATAAAAAAAAGAAAACTAACTGCCCGCACAAAGTATTAAAAAAAACTAACCTCCCACACAAAGTATTAACAAAAAAACTAACTCTTAAAACCTAAAACTCCCACAACAGAAACTACCTAACCCTTACACTGCCAAACCTCCATAACGCCAACTAAATAAATTACAATATTAACCCATAAACTTAAATTTAATTACTAAGCCCCCTAACCTAACACCCCCTAAATTAACCCTAATTACTACTAAATTGCAATTAAACTACAAAATCCTAACATTAAATTACAAAAGATTAATCTAAAATTAAAAAAATAAAAGTCTAACATTACACAAAAAAAATAAAAAATAATAAAATAATAATAATAATTAAACCTAATCCCTATCACCTAGATTACAAGTTTTGTGTTTCGGCTTTAAAACAGCACCGCAGCCATTACAAGTCTTATCGGTATAGCTGTACCGAACATCTTTTAGCCTGTAACGCAACGTCAATCCCGCACACATAAAAA
This sequence comes from Bombina bombina, assembly GCF_027579735.1. NCBI lineage: Eukaryota > Metazoa > Chordata > Amphibia > Anura > Bombinatoridae > Bombina > Bombina bombina. The sequence continues at coordinate 1,083,043,573 of NC_069504.1, forward strand.
TAATGTTTTTTCATGGGATTCCCTTAGCGCCGGTATTACGAGTTTTGCGGTGAGGCTAAAATGTAAGCGTTACAGCCTAAAACGACAAGATCCGTAACGCCATCTAAAGTCAGTAGTTATGAGTGTTACGTTACAAAGCTGTAGCATAAAACTCATAACTAAATTGCTACAAAGTACACTAAACACCGATAAACTACCTATTAACCCCTAAACCGAGGCCCTCCCATATTGCAAACACTAAATTAAATGTATTAACCCCTAATCTGCCCGTGTGAACGGGCTTTAGGACTAGTATTACTATATTTATATAATCATGTTACAAAAGTCTGTCTTAATTGATTGCAACTTAAAATGATTTAGGGGCCAAATTATCAATGTCCACCAAACATCAATAAATACGCTGTCGGCATCTAACATTGCACAAGCATTTCACTAAAAGCACAAGCAATTCACTAGAAATGCTTGTGCAATGCCGCCCCCATTCGCCGCCAATGGGCCACTAGCAAGGGGTGTCAATCAACCCGATCGTATGCGATCGTGCGGATTACTCTCTGTTGCCTCAGAGGAGGTAAACGAGTTGAGGAGCAGCGGTCTTAAGACTGCTGCTTCTTAACTCCTGTTTCCGCCGAGCCTGAAGGATCGTGCGGAAACAGGTGAATACGAGGACATATACGGGGCTTAATAAATCGGCCCCCAAGTCTGTTTTTATATAGTATTCATTTAAAGATACAAGTTGCCAAATTTGTTTTTTACAATTTGAGTTTGAAAATGAGTACTCAGTTTAATCTGAAAGAAGGGCAAAAAGAAACAGGGAGAGGGCAAAAGAAAAATAAATAAGTAGAACAACTGAGAAGATGGAGTGAGGGAAAGAAAGTTGAAGGACATAAGGTAAGGAGCGAGAAAGAACAAAAGAAGCCATTTAAGCGATACTAAACCCAATTATGTTTTTCATGATTCAGATAGAGCAGCAATTTTAACCCCTTAAGGACCACAGCACTTTTCCATTTTCTGACCTTTTGGGACCAAGGCTATTTTTACTTTTTTGCAGTGTTTGTGTTTAGCTGTAATTTTCCTCTTACTCATTTACTGTACCCACACATATAATATACTGTTTTTCTCACCATTAAATGGAATTTCTAAAGATTCTCATCATATGTTATAATTTACTATAAAAAAATGTATAAAATTTATTCTAACTTTGACCCCCAAAATCTGTTGAACATCTACACCCACTAAAAAACACCCATGCTAAATAGTTTCAAAATTTTGTCCTGAGTTTAGAAATACCCAATGTTTACACGTTCTTTGCTTTTTTTGCATGTTATAGGGCAATAAGTACAAGTAGCACTTTGCTATTTCCAAACCATTTTTTTTTTTTCAAAATTAGCGATAGTTACATTGGAACACTGATATCTGTCAGGAATCCCTGAATATACCTTGACATGTATATATTTTTTTAGAAGACAACCCAAAGTATTGATCTAGGCCCATTTTGGTATATTTCATGCCACCATCTCACCGCCAAATTGTTCACTTTTTCACAAATTTTTTCACAAATGTTTGGTTTCTCACTGAAATTTTTTACAAACAGCTTGTGCAATTATGCTTCTCTGGAATCCCCTTTGATCAGAAATAGCAGACGTATATGGCTTTGGTGTTGCTTTTTGGTAATTAGAAGGCCACTGCGCACCACCCGTGTATTATGCCCTGCAGTGAAGGGGTTAATTAGGGAGCTTGTAGGGTTAATTTTACCTTTAGTGTAGAGATCAGCCTCTCAACTGAAACATCCCACCCCCTGATCCCTCCCAAACAGCGCTCTTCCTTCCCCGACCCCACAATTGTCCCCGCAATCTTAAGTCCTGACAGAAAGTCTGCCAGTACAAATTTTTTATTATTATTATTATTATTATTATTATTATTTTAAAATATCTATTCTGCTGTGTAGGATCCCCCTTAGCCCCCAACCTCCCTTATTCCCTCAAACAGCTCTCTAACCCTCCCCCTCTACCTTATAGTACGTCATCTTGGGTACTGGCAGCTGTCTGCCAGTACCCTGTTTGTCAAAAATATTTTTTTTCTGTAGTGTAGCTGCCCCCCTCAATAGTCAACCCCCCACCCCCTCCCTGATCAATTAGATAACCCCCTCCCTCCTCTATCCCAGCTTACCCTTAGCTACAAATACAGTGTCCAATAGTGTAGATTCCCACCCGCTCCCGCCCTGTGCATGTGCTGTGAGTCCCCCTGTGCACGTGTGCGCCCCCGCATGTCATCCCACCCCCCCTGTGATGACCTCCTCGCATCGATGGTCACCCCCCCCCGCCTCCCACAACGGCTCTCACCCACCAACGATCATGACCGTTGATGTCCGATGCAGAGAGGGGCACAGAGTGGCTCTCTCTGCATCGGATGACTATAAAATGTTTTTGCAGGATGCCTCAATATCGAGGATTCACTGCAATAACATGAAAGCGGCTGAAAGCGATCAGGATCGCTTCCACCGCTTTCAAACAGCAATGACGTACAGGTATTAAGGACATTTTTATGTAGGACGTACCCTGTACGTCGTTGGTTCTTAAGGGGTTAGACAACTTTCTAATTTACTCCTATTATCAATTTTTCTTCATTTTCTTGGTATCTTTATTTGAAAAGCTGGAATAAAAACTTAGGAGCCGGTCCATTTTAGGTTCAGCATCTGGGTAGCGCTTGCTGATTAATGACTAAATATAGCCACCAATCAGCAAGCGCTATCCAGGGCCTGAACCAAAAATGGGCAGGCTCCTAAGCTTTCATTCCAGCTTTTTCAAATAAAGATATAAAAAGAACGAAGAAAAAAATGATAATAGGAGTAAATTAGAAGTTGCTTAAAAGTGCATGCTCTATCTAAATCATAAAAGAAAAAAAATGGGTTTAGTATCCCTTTAAGGTAAAAAAAGGAGGAAAGAGAGAGGGAAGGTGGAAGCGAGAGATAGAGAGGGACAGTGAGAGATAAAGGATGCAGATAGAAAAAGAAGAATTATGAAAAAGAGGCATAAATAGAAGAACTAAGCAAGAGAATCAATGGATAAAAGTGAATGAATGCTAAGGAATGGAGAGGATTGATAAAGTTAGGTGAGAATGATGTGAATGTTACTTTGTAAAGTTACATTTATTTGTTTTATATATCAAGAGTAAGTGGTGTTTTCTCTGACAGAGAGATTTGGTAGCTGCTGACATAAGAAGACAATCTTGTGAAAGGAGCAGGAGAGAGACCGGATAGGAAGAGAGTAAAGAAGCAAAAAAAAAAGAAAACAGGAAGAAAATAAATGACTGCTGAAGAGATGAACATTTTACCAAAGGAAGCACAAGTCGAGTAGAGATTTTGATTTCTCAATTTACCTTAAACGTGTACTGTGTCTTATCTGCTGATGCATATTTATATCCACAACTATAGAAATACTGTATACTGTCTAAAAAATCCCTTTAAAAAAGAAATAGCCCCTTTTAATAGAACTTTGCATTAGACACAAGCACATTTTATGAGTCCATTGAAAATCCATTTTCTTTTGGGACTTAGATCTCCCATTTACGCATGTTTTAACACATATTTTGATGCATTTCATCCCTGTTGGATTAAAAGTTCTACATTGTCCCTGATTTATCCATCCATAAATAATAATAAAAGAGTCCAAAAGGAAGGAAACCAGCTTTCTACTCCCTACTCCTGAAGCTGGACACACATTAATTAAAAAAAAAAAAGGAATCAATGAAATACATATTGGAGC